>NC_039290.1:780662-943905 GCF_003368295.1 Carassius auratus
TTCTCTTGTTTCCATATATGTATAACAGTCTTCTAAGTCTAAAGTTCAGCTGAGGTCTTCAGCACAGGTTGTCCTGTACTTTTAAGCACGTAGCAAATGTAAGTCAAAATTGGGTTACATCAGTCCCCCACTCGAGTCTTGACAAAAAGACTCGCACCCAAAATCCTTTCCCTTGAACATAAGATACATAATAGTCAAAGGTAACAAATACATATGCAGAAAAATGAGTAAGTTTCAGATAAGCACTTAATCGTGTAAGCATAAAGGAAATTTAAAAGTGAATGAATCTTTTCAGGTAGACTGTAGATACCTCTTTAACCCCAGCCGCGTTAAAGTTGACAGGAATTCTTCACCAAGCTGATCAGACGAGGAGCACTAAAAGCATCCGACCCCTGACCTCACCTGGACTTTTGCTGGGTCGAGGACTTACTACAGCATACCCTTCTTTCCATCTCTAAACTTATCATCATACTTTCTCTTCTTGATGGGTAGCTTCTTAAGATATTTGTCCTTATCAGATTGGGGTATCATGTCGCAAATTTCCAAACTTTCGTTGATCTTTTTCAACATCTCGTATCTTTCCTTACCCTTCACCTCTAATTCATACATTTCACCATCATTGCTGATAGCAATAGGAGTAAAAGAATCGTTTTGATCAATAATCTTGTGAGGCATCTTGATGTAGGGATTTGTAAATCTATATATCAGCTGGTATATTAAAGCACAAGTCTCTCAGATGATGTAGAGTTAGCGTGCGATGTGATGACGATGCGTCCAGTTCTTGGGATCAAACACTGATGTCCAGCTACGAGCACAGCAACCTCTCCCGAATCGTCGATGAGCTGCACTGTTGCAGAAGTCACACCAAAAGGGTCACCCTTAGAACCAGTCGTGTGGTAAATATACGCAGGATAGGTCCGTATCAGCATGCACTCATACCTGTTAAGTTTTAGAGTAGTAGGAACAGAAATATGTGGAAACAAAAAGAACACAAACACAAACACACACACACAAACATATAATGCCAAAGCGAAGCGACAAACATTACATATAACATTTACACACACACACGAACAAGGACACAACAAGACAGATAAAACAACATTAATCACAATTGTTACATGTAAACATTATGGTCTTCAGTTTCATTTCATCATTTTATAAACAAATAAATACATTAGATCCAGGGGAACTCAGCATTGGAAACCTGGAGAGAAGTAAACAATTAATCATTAATTATTGTTCGTCCTTAGCAGCAATTCGTCTGATAGAGCTTACACCTGTTGGACAAATTCAAAGTGAAAACGGTATCATCAACAACCTAAGGAACAGATATGGTGAATTTTGGTTAATTTTGATTCTCTGGAAGCAAGTGAACAATCACTAAATAAATAATCGATAATTGAATCAATCAATTATTACACTCCTGACATAAGTCAGACCCTCAATCACCTCACAGAGGTTGAAAACAAACATTGATTACAACCTTAATTTTAGAAAGGGTACCCTTAGTCTATAAAAAGAAAATCTATTGTGCATTGAGAGATATTGTTAGTATAAGCAAGCTGCAACAGGGGCTTCACTTGTGCAAGATGCTTCCATCGAGTCAAGCCTGGCTCGATTTCAATGAGTAGAGAGAAAAGTTGGAGTAGTCAGCAACACTGAGTAAGGACCTTCATACCTGGAAGACCTAAATCCCCTATTTTCTGAAACATTACTTTGTCCCCCACTTGTACAGGATTTTAGCCGTTAAATTAAATGCAGCAGCCTTTAAGTCTCCCGCAATTTGGACGCTAAGGGCACTGAATGGGCATCCTTGAATGCGCATAATGTGTACCCATGATCAGAGGGTACAAAAATAAAATCTACCTGTCAATGTGTAAAAGGTCCTCGCGGGCGAGGACTGTGGCTTATTGATATCATACCTCTTCATAATCGTGGCTTTGTTTGTAAATGATGGATATATCTGGACAGTCTGTCCCTCACAGTTCGTAACATCTCTGGTCAAAACCATGTTTGTTGTAACAGTATTAGTTTTATGAACCCCTTGGTGTGCAATCCTGTGGTATAGATCAATTAATATCTGCTAGGCGGAACACCCTTTTCATTTAGAGCATAAATTCCTTCTTCAGTTAAAATTTCTCCTAACCTTTTTGACACATTTCATTATCTTCATTTGTGTACAATTTAGATAGGGTTTCTGATCCTGCACAATTTGGATGAACAGGGAAAATTGCAGTTACCTCTCCAAGTGATGCACCCCTGGCCGCCTCTCTCACAGCCTTATCAGCTAGCGAGTTTCCTTTTGCCCACCAATCATTGAAAGTACTGTGACCTGTAACCTTGCAAACCGCAACACTGTTAGGTGAAATGTTCTTGCATGTTTCAAGAATTTCTTTAATACTGGTTTGATGACTTATTGGCGTACCGGCGGTGGTCAGATAACCGCGACGTTTCCAGACAGGGCCATAACTCCGCACTACATGATAACTGTAGCCGCTGTCAGTAAAAATATTCACATAAATGGAGCTATTTTCGCTTGCAGTTAATTTAAGTGTAAAATTTAAAGCAGCTTTCAAAGCATGCAGTTCAGCGATCTGGGCACTTCCTCCCCGTAGCGACCCTTCAGCCAAGACTTCGCCCATCCTCCCCTCTACTACCGCCCAACCTGTGTAGCGTGTTTCCCCCTCATAAAAGCTGCTGCCATCCACGAACATGTCCATGACATTTGCAAATGTCTAATTTCTGACGAAATGTCCTCTGTCACAAATAACCACCACAGCACAGTCATGTGCACTCCCTTCGTTCTCCATCAGGGAGGCAGGGTTCGTCCGGTTATCTGCAACAACAGTAAGCTGAGGACTCATTAGAGCAATTTCCCACTTAACATGTCGCTGATTTGAGACCGATTTCTCCTTTGTTTCTGGTAAAATAGTCTGGTTGTAGCCAACGATGTGCTCAGTGAACTTCAGTGCTCACTCTGCACAGTCCAACGCCATCAAGCATGGCATCTGTCCTTTCATAGAAGAAGGAATCACAATTGAATAATATCCAACAGTTCCAAAACTTTTGTCACCTTTATGCTGTCCCAGCACGCAGTTGTAAGCATTCGGGCCTACATGTGTCCAAATGTGGAGCGGTTTTGTTCATGTAACGCAGGAGAAGAGGCTAGTGCGGATTTGAGAAGAGTGAAAGGCTCAGCCATGTCTGCTGTCCACTCTAGAGGGGAAGCACCCGGAAGGCCTCCCTTAAGAGCCTCGGTTAGAGGTTCTGCCAAATCAGAAAAATCAGGAATATAAACCCGATTAAAATTAAATAGCCCCATTAATGATCTTAAACCAGTGACTGTGGTTGGCTTCTTTAATTTAGTAATTGTTATGACCCGATCTGGAAGAGGTCTTTCTCCCTCACGACCAACACTCTGACCTAAAAATGTAATAATGGTTGAAACAGCTGTACTTCCCGTTTGTTCAGAAGGAAGCCAGCCTCTTGAAGTGCTCTCAACAAGAGAGTGAGTACACTCAGATGCTGCACCTTATTTGGAGATGCAAAAAGAATGTCATAATTATAACGGACGGCGCGCACAATTCTTTTAAAATGGTTGAATGATTGGCAACAATGGGGTTGCTTTGGTGGTCACAGCATTCAATGCGGTGTAATTTATAGTAAGCCTATAGCTCTCGTCTGGCTTTCTTACAGGCCACATGTGAATCACATTGAGAGGCACATCTTACCACAATCCCTGTCTCGAGCTGGGTCACAATTGCCTGTGCCGCTCTCTCTTTCTCTCCGAAGAGGATACTGGAATACTGGAGGAGGTGCAGGACCTGAAACATTTAGAGGTTTAATTCTGCAAAGACCAACATCAAGTTTAGAAGTTGACCACAAATCTGAAAATTTCTCAGAAAAGTATTGTATCATTGGAGAGTCAGTAGACTCTTTCTCATTTGCTGTAACAGCTCCAATGTTACATTTAGGAGTTCAATTTTTCTGACGACTGGAATGGGAACTGGCAAAAATTGACTAACTATTTGATTTAGTTAATAAAATATCTGCTTCCAATTTCTCCAATATATCCATTCCCACTACAGTGCCAACTTGACTTTCTCCAACCCAGAATTGCACCCGAAAGGGTTTGCTTAAGTGGATAAATTATTAAGGGAATTAATTGAGACTGTGAAAAGACTGCCATCAGATAATCCTCGAAGAGTCATGTGTTTATTTGTAAAATGTAAATTAGAGTAGCTAAATAAATATGTAGCTATCCTGATCTCAAGTGCTTTGGTCAGCCTGTGGCATCAGCAGCTTAAGCTGTGCCTGCATGTCGACTTCCTTTTCTCTGCATCACCTCTATTTTCAGAGCGAAGCCGAAGGGGGGGGGGCTACTTTGGTAGCCGTCGCTGTTGCTGAAAAGAGGAACCTTTTTAAACATTTTTAAAACCCTCGCTCTCCATCTCGCTCAGGGCACCTATTTACGTAGTGGCCTGTTTCCTGACAATTATAACAGGTAATTACAGAGACAGAGGGCGATCCAATCGCATCATCTGCTCTTTTCGTTTGGTCAACAATATCTTGAGCTCTGGTTCCCCACGTGTGCAGTGTGTAACAGTATATGAGATTTCAAATCAACAGCTTCTTTCGTAGCAACAAACTCTTTCAAAGCTCATGTGAAATGCTCAGTATATTTAACAAAGAGCTTGTTAGTGCCCTGTCTGATCAATGTTACATTAGTGAAAATTTGGATTCCCGATCCAATCACATGCTGTACTTCAATACGCAATTCGTTAAATTAAGTAGCAAAATCATTTGCGGTTGTAATTAGTACAGTTAGATTTCATAATTGGCAGCGTGTTTACAATGCTAGGTAAATCACGCACACCAATAGTTCGATAGACCCCCACTTGGCCACCTGCTTATAGCATGGTAACCTTGAATATAATTTCACATATTTGCCCCACTCAGCCTCAGCTCTTCCAAACTGCCAGGAGAAATAACAAACTATATTCACAATTCTCAGAAATCTGTTACATTTCTGCCAGTTATAAATGTCATCAATCTTAGGAGCTTTGCCTACATCGGCTCTCGGCTCCTGTGTTACAAGATTTTTAATAAATCCCACATATCTTATAGCCTCTCTAGCTGCTTGCGCTAAATTATAAACCTGTACAATTCTACCATTTCTGTCTGTCAAAAGCCCTTTGACTTTCCTTATCCATAAACAACATAAAACACGTGCCTATTCCTTCTGTTCTTTGTGATCAGTAATTTCCTTCAACCTGTTAACTGTCACCCCGTCCCGAATACGGGACGCCTGCGCCGACTACACCACACCACAATCAAATCAAATCCAATCCTGACAAACTATATACCATTGGAAAAGTCCAAGACTCTCAAACATATATTTTACCAATATTCTTGTTAAAAGACTATGTAGGAAAAGTAATAAAATTAATTTATGACAAGAGTACACCCTCAGAAGTCTACATTACAAAAGAAGACTTCCTCATTGCCTTTTCTCTATCACATTTTATAAATCATCAGAAGTCATATATCACTCGAAAACATAAAATAATCAAAATTCATCCTTTAAATCCCATTTTAAAATCAGACATTGCATTACCATGTAAATTCAAGTCTATCTTCAGAAACCTGAGTGACAGTTGAGGGGTCAAAACCCATTCACTCGTGGACCCGAAATCTCTCTAAATCCAACTTTAACCATTTTCTGTCTTATTTCTTCTACATTACACATTCATTTGGAGTTTCTTTTATTTGAACAAGTGCCATTATCTCATGTGCTGACAAATCCAACAAGGAAAAGGTTTATTCAATTCAGATACACTTAATTAAAATTAATTCTTTATTTATCTTACCTTATTTTTACTTATCTTTACTTATTTTATTTATCTTTACTTATTTTACTTAATTCCTTTACTTATTTTACTTAATTTCTACTTATTTTTACTTAATTCCTACTTATTTTTACTTAATGCACCGTCTGACAATTTATTGATCTAAATTTAGTCGCAAGGTGGGGTTCTGTTTGTGTCGTAAACTGCCAAGTCTAATCCCAGAGACTATATCCATAAACAAGAGACGGCATTCAGACCCGACCAGCACGCTGTAAGTAAACCCTCACAGCGCGTGTCTCAAAATACTGTTGCCCTTTCGGTTTAACCCAAAAGTGCTCGCAATACACCCCCGGTAACCCCGCAGGATGTAAAGCGCAGATATTTATCCACACTACCAGTAACCCTCAATAGTGAACAACACATTTAATGCCGCGGATCGCCGTCTCGTCCCCCAGCGCGCGCTGATTTTTCAAATACGGTTAAACCACCGTCTACGGTTAAACCACCGGCTATGACCCAGGCTCGTTCTCTTGCTGCAGTCAAGAATATGAACGAGGTGGGTCTGCGGATATATCTCCTAGACCCGGCAGGCAACACCACAGAAGCCCATAAAGAGAAAAAGATGAGCTACTCACCTATCTTTATTTTGTCTTGCGTTGCATCAAAACTTAATGAAATGAAAACTTCAACGATCTCCAGCGGGTGCCTCCAAAAACTGATGCAAAAAATTAGAGACTTCAATCCTGGTCAGACGGTGGGGTGGTATTTTAGTATGCAAATTTATTCAAAGAATATAGGAAATGAGAATACAACTCATAACTGGCAAACAGATTAGTAAGTATTAAAATCAGCTCCAAATATAGAAAATACAAATCCCAAAATTAATATAGTTTTAAAAGCAATCCATGTATGATGGATGTTGCCCAATTAAAAGTAATACAAAATGCATTATAATATTCAAAAGTAATCAAGATGTTAAAAATAATAATAATACAAAGTATACAACAAGCATATAAAATACCTGCATTTCAAAATAGCAACAATAAAGACAATGTATCTGATATGAATAAAAACCTGTAAGATGATCAAAGAGTTCAAGTGAGCCCCGGAATATAGGAAGAAAAAAGGTGAGAAAAGACTAAGTCCAGCTAGAAGGGTCTAGGCTGAACTCAGTCTGAGTGAAAGAGAGATGGAGGAGGAGAAGAAGAAGAAGAATAGAGAGGAGAGGTGAGTTCTCCTCTTATAGCCTGCAAGTCTGTACCAAACTAATGGCACATCTATGCAGTCACGTCTCAGACAGCTATTAAAACATTCGTCATCTTCTCCGAAAATACATTAAGCTCTTGCAAGGTAATTTCGGTTCCCTATTTCCGCAGATCAGCAGCTTGATTGTCCAAAGTCTAACTACCTTACCCAAAAGGTCAACCGTCTCGTTCTTCTCTGATTAGAAACCCACAAAAGGAGTTAATAGCTTCAAATAGCAGGCGAGATAAGATATAATCACCTCTGCGTCATGCAGTTTTGAAAATACAATCCCTTCATAGAAATCGCTAATTCTAGCTTCTCTTGTTTCCATATATGTATAACAGTCTTCTAAGTCTAAAGTTCAGCTGAGGTCTTCAGCACAGGTTGTCCTGTACTTTTAAGCACGTAGCAAATGTAAGTCAAAATTTGGGTTACATCACATCTTGATGGATTTGTTCCTTACAAAAATTATCTTCTGGCTTCACAAGACATTAACTGATGGACTGGAGTTCTGTATATTATTGTGATGTTTTTATCAGCTTTTTGGGCTCTCATTCTGACGGCACCCATTCACTGCAGAGCATCCGTTTATGAGACACTGATGCAATGCTAAATTTTTTCCAAATCTGATGAAGAAACAAACTCGAATCACCTGAGAGTGAGGACATTTTCAGCAAATATTTGGAGCTCGTAGCATGAATCATTTGAATCAGTTCGGGAGTTCGGAGCGGGATCGCGAATCATTTGAGTCAGTTTGTGGATCGCGAATCATTTGATTCAGATCGGGAGTTCGGAGCGAGTTCGTGAATCGTTTGAGTCAGTTTGGGGATCGCGAATCATTTGAATCAGTTCGCTGATCGCGAATCATTTGAGTCAGATCGGGAGTTCGGAGCGAGTTCGTGAATCGTTTGAGTCAGTTTGTGGATCGCGAATCATTTGAATCAGTTCGCTGATCGCGAATCATTTGAGTCAGATCGGGAGTTCGGAGCGGGTTCGCGAATCGTTTGAGTCAGTTTGTGGATCGCGAATCATTTGAATCAGTTCGCTGATCGCGAATCATTTGAGTCAGATCGGGAGTTCGGAGCGAGTTCGTGAATCGTTTGAGTCAGTTTGGGGATCGCAAATCATTTGAGTCAGATCTGGAGTTTGGAGTGGGTTCGCGAATCATTTGAGTAAGTTTGGGGATCGCAAATCATTTGAGTCAGTTCGGGAGTTCGGAGCTGGTTCGCGAATCGTTTGAGTAAGTTTGGGGATCGCGAATCATTTGAGTCAGTTCGGGAGTTCGGAGCTGGTTCGCGAATCATTTGAGTAAGTTTGGGGATCGCAAATCATTTGAGTCAGTTCGGGAGTTCCGAGCGGGTTCGCGAATCGCAAATGGACTTGTTCACCTAGGAGATTGAAAATGTTTCTTTTTTGATACCCCGGAAGCCCAAATTCAGTCCCAGAACAATAAAGCCCACATAAGAGGTTGGAGTTTAAAGGCGGAATCTATATATTACCAAACTGCAGGGAGAGGAAGAGTAGATATAAGTCATGATTTGCAAGATTAAACAATCTGATGTGATCCGGCCACCTCAGAGAAAACCAGTGTTGAGCTGCTGCAAGAGCATTTGAAGTGAGAGAGTGATCTGTTCTTTTACTGCATGAGACTGTAAACTGTACTGATCAAAAGAGTCAAAGCTTGTAACAGATCTACAATAAATCTAAATGTTGACCATCAACAGCATTTAAATGAACACTAAACCAACCATTTGAGTCAGTTTGCGGATCGAGAATCATTTGAATCAGTTCGGGAGTTCGGAGTGGGTTCGTGAATCGCAAATATAGACTCGTTCACCTAGGAGATTGAAAATGTTTATGTTTTTATACCCCAGCATCAGTTTGAGGATCGCGAATGATTCGAGTCAGTTCGAGAGTTCGCAGCATGAATCATTTGAATCAGTTTGGGAGTTCGGAGCGTGAATCATTTGAGTCTTTGCTTACTGAAAACTGCATTGTGTATACTGTACGTTTCCTACTATTTTGTAGAAATACTGTTCAGTAAGTTTTAGTTTAGTTTAGTAAGCAAACTAAACTGAAAATGATCCTAAAACTAAAATTATTAATTACAAACGCACAAAGTTACTAAACACAGAATATATATATATATATATATATATATATATATATATATATATATATATGATTTAAACTAATAAACCTTATAACTCAATCAATAACAGCATCTTATCAGAAGTCAATACAATCAATCACAAGCGGTGAATTTGAGTCAGTTCGGGAGTTCGGAGCGGGTTTCGCGGATCTTTTGAGTCAGTTCGGGAGTTCGGAGCGGATGCGCGAATCATTTGAGTCAGTTTGGGGATCGCGAATCATTTGAGTCAGTTCGGGAGTTCGGAGCGGGTTTCGCGGACCTTTTGAGTCAGTTCGGGAGTTCGGAGCGGGTGCGCGAATCATTTGAGTCAGTTTGGGGATCGCGAATCATTTGAGTCAGTTCGGGAGTTCGGAGCGGGTTTCGCGGATCTTTTGAGTCAGTTCGGGAGTTCGGAGCGGGTGCGCGAATCATTTGAGTCAGTTTGGGGATCGCGAATCATTTGAGTCAGTTCGGGAGTTCGGAGCGGGTGCGCGAATCATTTGAGTCAGTTTGGGGATCGCGAATCATTTCAATCAGTTCGAAAGTTCGGAGCTGGTTCGCGAATCGCACATATAGACCCGTTCAACTAGGAGATTGAAAAGGTTTCTTTTATGAGACCCCAGAATCAGTTTGAGGATCGCGAATGATTCGAGTCAGTTCGAGAGTTCGCAGCATGAATAATTTGAATCAGTTTGGGAGTTCGGAGCGTGAACCATTTGAGTCTTTGCTTACTGAAAACTGCATTGTGTATACTGTATGTTTCCTTAGATTTTGTAGAAATACTGTTCAGTAAGTTTTAGTTTAGTAAGCAAACTAAACTGAAAATTATCCTAAAACTAAAATGATTACAAACACACAAAGTTACTAAACACAGAAAAAAAAAAAATATATATATATATATATATATAGGCATTATATATATATAACTATAATAGTACATCAATGATATCAAAATAACACCTGTTCCAAAAACGTCAGGTAGGTTTATCCACTGCAAATGCAAGGAATGATTTAAACTAATAAACCTTATAACTCAATCAATAACAGCATCTTGTCAGAAGTCAATACAATCAATCACAAGCAGTTTTATGAAGTCAAAAGGTTTATTTATGCTGACAGAACAATCTCTGACTGACAGGTGATAATCTAAAAATATTGAAATATCAAATCACAAATATCATCCCTTCCTCTGAAACAATGAATCAGTGCTCGTAAACAATCTTCAACTTCAAACCTTTAACTAAAAGCCATAATTCGAGTCGATTTAAACTGACTTTAGATCAAAATCTGATTTTATTTGCACTTAATTTTAAAAGTAAAGTACACACACGTCCACCGTGCCTTTGGCCACTTTTTAAAGTGGTTTATAAAGTAAACAGGAAAACCAATAATGCAAAAAAAGAAGCCCTATTAAAATATTGCTATTGTACAACCAGATAAACATGAATAAACACTCACCACAGCTCTTGATCCTGTCAGAAGAATTGTCCCAGACAACCCTCACATACACAATAAAACATAAACTACCTAACAATTATCATACAAACATCACACACACATGCACATTTACAATAAACGCATCTGTCTCGGACCAAAAAGACAAAAACACACATCCAACTAAAGACAAAACCCTGTCAATTCTACACACAGAAGGGCAATTTGCATTAAATTATACATTTTATATTATAAAGAGCTTTTCAAACAGTGTCCTTAAACTTCAGAGCCCTTCATAATCAAACGTCCCTTATCAAATGCATTTAAAAATCCCACTACAATGGCATTACATCATTACAATCCTTTCATGAGACTATATATACTCTGTCCTGTAGCTAATCACACAGTTTAAACACACAGAAGCTAGAAATACATCACGATTCAAACTCCAGGAAAAGAAATATAGAAATACAAGACATTATTTCTATCCCTGGACTCATTGAAGAGAATCCTAGAAAGGGCTGAAGGAATAAACGAATCAAAAATACATAGTGCTTTTTTTAAATATCAAGATTAATATTTAAGATGAGGCTGGAAATTATATGAATATTTACAAACATGCACAGAAAGAAAACAAAGACAAGTGAATTTATTGGGGATATTATATATATATATATATATATATATATATGATAACTGGGCATTTACTGTACCAGGATCAGATATTAATTATAATAAATACAGAACATCTCCTGTAACAGTGATTAAAAAAAGCACAAACCTACACACACACACACACACACACAGCTTTAAAAAACGCAGAGCTTCGTGAATGCGAGAGAATCGGTGACATGATGAACATTTGCATGGACCGTGTGAATATAACATTGATTCGAAAATAATTATGACTGCAAGTTCATTTTCTGTAAATCCTCTCCTTCACCATACGAGCGACGATGGATTGATTATCGTGCAGCATGCATAACCAACTTATGCAACATAACCAGAGCCTAAACACATACGTTATCACTCACCTGAAATACTCTACGATTCTCCTGAGAAATATAATCCAGAAAACCTGTCAGTTTATATTCAAACGATTACGACATCCTAAAACCTTCACGGTGACATTAGATTTACAATAAATTCGAATAAAAACAAAAAAAATTGATTTAAGAAACTTCACCAAAAATAAACATTTGGTGAAAATGTGCTCACCCTCAGGTCACCAGAGTTTGTTTCTTTATCAGATTTGGAGAAATGTTGCATTGCATCAGTGTCTCATAAACGGATGCTCTGCAGTGAATGGGTGCCGTCAGAATGAGAGTCCAAACAGCTGATAAATACATCACAATAATCCACAACACTCCAGTCCATCGGTAAATGTCTTGTGAAGCATTAAGATGTTTTTAACTTCAGACTGTTGCTTCCAGCTGAAATAGGAGTTCATAATCCATAAAAACACTTCCTCCATTGAAAAATTGTTCTGGTCTGAATCAGGAGAGAAATCTGCACAGATTTAAAAGAGTTAAACAAATATGTGGCTGGATTTTAAAGTGAGAGGCAACAGGAGATGCACTTTTATCACTAGAGAAAGCCAATTATAGAGAATTACGGAATATTTTTAGCTGGATGCAAAGATTTGATATTAAAAACATGTTAATGATGGATTCGTATATTACAAACACAGCTTCTCAACATTAACTGATGGACTGGAGTGCTGTGGATTATTGTGATGTATTTATCAGCTGTTTGGGCTCTCATTCTGACGGCACCCATTCACTGCAGAGCATCCGTTTATGAGACACTGATGCAATGCTGCATTTCTCCAAATCTGATGAAGAAACAAACACGAATCACCTGAGGGTGAGGACATTTTCAGCAAACACTCATTTCTAGTAAACGATTCCTTTAAAGGTGACTTGTTTCTATTAATAAATTAAATGGCGGTGCTCAGAGACCTCCGAGCGAATCTGAATTCAAAAGCGAAGTGGAATCAGTTTCCTGTTCAGACTGAGAAACCGATGCTGGGATCCGTCTGTCAGAACTCCAGAGGGCCGAGGTCGCTGAAGTCACAGTCGAACAGCTCGCTGACGCCCTCGTGATCCTCCAGACCGAAGTGATAATCCTGGTTGTGTGGCGGAGACAGACAGATGAAACCGTCCAGCGGGAGACCGATGGCGTCCCCCGCCCCGCTGCGCTCCAGGAGGAAGTCCGACGAGTCCAAAGGAGACAAATCGAAATCTGGCATCGCACAAATGCCAGAAAATGGGTCCGAGTCCAAAAATGACTCTGAAACACAGAAGATTTGATTCATTTGTTCTACTTCAGAAATGGGAAATTCAAATTATGCGGGAAAGGTGAAAAGACGATTACAAAGTGAAAGCACATTTTTATATTTTAATAAAAATTGCACGGCTGGTTTATTTATAATGTTATAATAATAAAAACAGTAAATGTTATTAAAGATACAAGTAAATCTTAGGCACAAATAAAGCGTTTGTGATTTACATTAAGATTTAATATCTTGATAGCTGTAATATTTGCAGTTCGCAGATAATAATAATTTTGCGTAAATGTTCTAAACGTTAAATCCGAATGTACATGACAGATCTTGTCTTTTGGATTTAACATTTATGCCCAAGACTAACGTTTAAGATTAAATCACATTTATTATTATTTTTTAATTATATTAAATTATAATTTTTTTATCAAAATACCTGTAATATTTGTATTTTCAATTTTATTTTATTTCACAAAATGCAAATCAATATTTGGATTACAATTTTTGGCTAAAGATTTAATTTTATCACATTTATATTTAATAATTCAAGATAAAATGTATATTTGGAAATTACATTAAAAAATATTAAAATTAAATATAAATGTTAAATCAATATTTGGACTTAATATTTATGCCCACAATTTACTTTTAATATTGAATCATATTTGAAAATTACATTTAAAGTAATTTCCAATAAAATTATGTAAAACAAATATTGTATTAGGAAATAGCATAACTATTTAAAACTTGTGTTTAATATTTTTATACTTATAGTTTTCAAATTATTTAATTTGTATCTCTTTTTACATGTACAACTAACTTTTATATTTATAAACGTGCATTATATTTAATGTAACAATTTCTTTATAAGATTTACATTAAACACCGTTCCCTTAATATTCATAAATGGTTTGAAAAATTACATTTGGAAATTGTAATACTTACTGAAATACGGTTAAACAGACCTAAAGTGAGTTTTAATTGAGATAAATTAAAATGCAATCACGTGCTAACCTGAGTCAGCACCCAGAGGCAAAGGGGAGGAGCTAGGGAGAGTAGACGGTGTTGATGATGTCACTTCCTGCGAGACGAGATCGGACGATTTCTCCGGACTACAATCAGTGACGGGACTACAGACCCCAGAACTGTCCTCTGGACACAGAAACACGTCGATCGGGCCTCTGGAGCTCTTTAGTGAGATCTGGTAACCCTAAAACACAGACAACTCCACCTTCATAAATATACAAATACAGATGAATAACAATAAGTGTGTGTTTTCTCACCTCAGTGGGTTCAGACACCTGCATCTGCGTCTCCGGCGGAGCACGAATCACCATGATGATCTGATCCGCCGGGTTCACCGTGTTACGCAGGTCCTGACATCTGACGTACCCCAGCGTTACTTTCCGTTAAAGATCACAATAGCCACTAATTGAACTTGTCAGTCATTCTCAGATCCTACTCTTCTGGTTTTAGAAATAATATCAGCTCCAACCCACTCAAATCTACACCAAAACCGTAAAGAAAGAGTAAATAAAACGGCTAAAGGACATTGAGAAGAATACACTCTCTTCTATTCACATGTACACATTGAGATATATCGTAAGACATTTTGAGAAGCTCAGGCTCACACACACACACACACACTGAGATGAAGGATATTTCTTGTTGTGCGTGTCTTCTGTGAGGAGTCGTAGCTGTAAGCTGCATTTGTTAATGAGCTCGTCGAGTTTCTCCTCGGCCTCCGTCAGTTCGGAAACCTCCCTCTGTAGCGTCTGAAACCTGGCCACGGACGCCCCGTCGATACGGTTCCCCCTGAACACACCACAGATCAACATCTACACACTCCCAGTCATTTCTGAGTAAAGCTGACACATGTGAGGAACGCACAGCCACTGAATGTTGTTCTTGGACTTCTTGGAGATCAGGTGGATGCCCTCCAGGACGTTGGTGATGTCGTAGATGCGCCGTTTCTGGACGTCCAGCACCTGAGACGCCCAGTTCAGGTCGACCACGCCGTCTGGAGACTGAGCCAGGAGATCCAGGAAGCGTTTGGTGGTCAGATTCAGAGACGTGTCGTAGCGGGACTTCTCCGTAGCCACCTTCAGCACTAAAATGAGTGTGGAATTAATGCTTAAATTCAAACAAGCACGCATTAAACTGATCAAACGTGACGCTAAAGGCATTTAGAATGTTACAAAAGCATTCCAAATAAATGCTGTTCTTTTGAATTTTAAATGTATCAACTGAAATAATCCAGAAGTATTTCCAAACAATTACTGATGATAATTGGAAATGTTTCTTGAGCAGCAAATCAGCACATTAGAATGGTTTCTGAAGAGCATGTGACTCTGCTGAAAAAAATACAGCTTTGCATCACAGAAATAAATTACACCGTAACACATATTTATGTAGACAAGAGTAATTTTACATTTTAATAATATTTCACAATTTTACAGTATTTTTGATCGAATAAAAAAAGACTTGGTGAGCTTTAAAAATAAAATAAAAAATCTTACCGACACCGAACTTTTGAACACTATTCATATTCGCCATTTGATGGATATTTCCATTTCTATTTTCCATACTATTTTAACAAATGTTTTACCTCTGGGAGGCGCGGGTGTGGCTGGAGGTTCTGGTCCATGTGAAGCAGGTCGGGATGTGCAAATGTACTGATGATCGCTGTCCAAATCCAACTTCCTCTTCACCTGAAATCAAAAAGCAAACGGAAAGCAGAGGTTATGACCTTGTATAGCGATGATTTCAGTTTAACACACCAATGCATGCATCATAAAACATTTACAATAACATAAAACATTTAATCGCAGTGTAATTAAAATAATGCACGCATCATAAAGCAATAATGCGGCTTCGACAAACATCTAATTGCATGCTGATAATCTATCGGTTATTGAGAAATCTGAATGGTGACCTTAAGCATAAGTTACTCAAGTACTGTGGTGATCATAAACCACTCCTTAAGGATTTTGAACCTACAGGATTTGGGTTACAAGCTCACATCCACTAAGAGCTATTAAGCCACACTGTGGAAAGGTGAATGGGTAAAGTTCACATGCATGGGATAAAACACATGCACTGGTGTCCGAAGAGGTTGAAGTCGTACCGGAGGCCGTCCCAAAGTGGGTCTCCGGTGGTCCGGCAGGGTCGTAGTGGAAGTGGTGGTGTGATGAGGGGTGGCAAACAGCAAGATATCGCCGTTTGCATTGCTGGCCGAGGCGGTGCCAGGTGTGGAGATGATGACAATTTGATGATCTTCACTGAGATCGATGCTGCCACTGTTCAGGAGAGACTCAAAATCCACCAGCAGGTCCTCCGAGGTCTGGCCCGATATAAAACTCTCAGACATATCGGGCTAAAACAGCAGGGGTCACTCAGTCTCTGGGTTTATTTGCAATCCTAATGGCTTTCAATGCATGGAAACCGACTGCCTTTCAATAAGCCATGGGTGGGACAGAGGAGAGCTGGATAAGCCACGTTCTGACATTCAACAACATGTTAAAAACAGGCCTAGACTGAATACAAGGGTGAGACTCCCAAACCACAACAAGGCCTGAATGTAGGTCAACTTCAGTTTACAGAACAAAAAAACAAATTTAAATTAATAAAGCTTAAGAATGAGAACTTGCATGCTGTTTAGAAACATAGCTATAGTTTACATGCATTTTCAGTTTATAGTTATTTTAAGGAAGTGCTTTGAAAACGGCTAAAAAGCATAACACACACAGTGCATAATAAATAAAGATAATCATATACAAATAGCAATGCAATTTCAATCTCTAAAGTGCATGGAACATGAAACAATTCAATATTAATCCTCAAATTACTGACGATGTAAGTAAAATAGTTTGTTTTTACATAAGCACTGGTAAACAAATTAGAAGCGTTTAAATATACTGGTAAACAAAGTAAATATAATGATATTACCCGAGCTGGATGCGGAACAAAGACCAAGTACAGTTTCTGTTCGAATCTGACACTTTAATCCAAAATATCCTCCGCTTTTGTCCTTTTTGATGACTCCATCCAGGAAGTATAGTCATTCACTCCGAATAACATCCAGATTCTCGCTCATTTAACGCATAAATCCATCGAAGCAGGAGAAAGGCGCGGTCCGCTCCCGGAATCGCTTCTGTTGTTGTTGTGTTGTTGTTTTTTTTAGTTCCAGCTGATCGGAACCTACTCAGAAGTTTACGCGCCAAATCTTTTTTGCCGCGAAACTGGCACGTGTCAGCGTGCCGCGCGCTGATTGGCTGATCACCCGCGTCGTCGCGCTATGCGTCAGAGTTCCCAGGCCGCTGGTTGGCTGAAGCATCTGTCACTCAAAGACGACACGTTTACTTTCTTTTGTGTTTTTTTTTTGAAGATAAGAGTTGTTTGAACGTCGCACGTCTTTGGATTTATTTAAGATTTTTTTATTGAATAATGGATGTAGACTTTGTAGTGAAAATAACGTAGATCAGTTGGACATGACATTATTTGATATAAATAATTAATAAAAAAAAAAGCTGTAAGCTTGTGTTTAATCGTCTAGAAAAGTTGTTTCTAATAACATCTTAATTATTTTGTTGACCTTTGGTGTCCATCATCTTTAATTTAATATAAAAATTTAATTATCGCTTCTATGCAAAAATTATATCTCTACATCCTATTATTATGACACAATTTAGACGTATTACATCTATATTAATATTAATTATTCTGTATTTTATTTCATTAAAGGATTATTACAACTTTAATTTAACAGAAAATGCAAAATTGCTTTATGCATAAAAATATCCATTCACATGTTATGTTTCATATCAATGCAAAAAAAATAAAATATATTTACATAAAAAATACAAATTAGTGCACGGATTTGAATGCATATATAAAACCATATGTGAAATGCTAGTGAAATAACTAGTTATATAGACTAATAATGACAAACTTTGTTCAATGTAATGATTGTAATAAGCCCCACCCACAGCTGGCGTTATGCACAGGAGCTACAAGATGGCGCAGGCAATATTTGAGGTTCTGGAAGGTAATAATGCACTTTATTTAAAACCCTCCAGCATAATTACAAGCTGTAATACAGTATTTTATGTTTACAGTGAGAATGCACGCGCGCTCGAGACGAACAAGCCAAAGAAACACATTTCACACAGTTGTTTCGGTTCGTGTAAATGTCAGTGTGTCTCAATAGTAAAATAAATACATTTTTAAAAACATGTAAATAATAATAGCGCATGATCGCGGTCAATATGATTCATTACTTGAATGTACCTGAGAAGAGATTGCTGTAGAGGAGGGAGGAAGAGCGATTGGAATAACAGCCTCGTGCCGCGGATCATGGCGGAGGGAGAGAGACACATCACTGGAAAAGCCACGAAACGGCATCCATCTAATAAATACATGTTTTATTATTATTATTTTATTGTGCTACTTTACACTATACACAATCCAGTGTCCAATATGAAGAAATAGTAATTGTTATTTTAAATATAAAATAATTGGTATATTTATGTGACACGCTTCCTTCCCTAAACTAATAGCGCTTGGATTTATGATCGAAAGAGATGGTGTGTGTGTGTATAAATCGCAATATTTGAATTACCTTACATTATATAACTTAAATATAATGCTACTTGAATATGGAAATCATATCTATTTGACAATCGTATATATATATATATATATATATATATATATATATATATATATATATATATATATGTATGTATATATATATATATATATGTGTGTGTGTGTGTGTGTGTGTGTGTGTGTGTGTGTGTGTGTGTGTGTGTGTGTGTGTTCTTAAATAAATAAATATATTGGTGTTACCTTTTAAAAAAAAATAATAATTATACGTAATATGTGCAAAGAAAGGGAGTGAGAAACTAGCACAGATATTTAGGAGACCAGTTTAAAATATAGTTTTAGTCGATGCTTATAGTTTTTAAGTTTAACTAAATATTTGCATAATGCTGTGTTTGACCAATCCTAATCAAATATTGATGAGAATAATAATAATTAACAATACTACTGTGTGTTTATACATATATACACACACACACACACACACACTTACACTCCATATTTGTCCCGTTGAAGGCATGGACAATCAGACGGTGCTCAATGTCCAGTCACTGTTGGACGGTCAGGGGGGTGTTCTGGATCCGGGAACACAGAACGTCTCAGGAACAAACATCCAGCCGATGGGTGAGACTCCTTCACACATTTATCTGATTAAATACACAGAATGCATGATCTGCCAGTTAAAGGTAAAGTGTGCGTTTGTCTATTTTGTGTACTATTATAATATTCATGCATATTTTGAAAGAGATTTTTTACTTTCATTTTTAATTTATTTTAGTTTTAAGTTTGTCATGTGCTTTTGTCTTTTTTTTCTTCTTTTTTTTTTAGATTTAATTTATTTAGATTTCAGATTTAGCTTCTTTTTTTTTTTTTTTAGTATTGCAACAATTCTAATTTTCGCTTAAGTGAGTTTTTTTATCCAAATTTTTTTTTCATTTCAGCTTTATTTCAATTATCTAAAATCATTATTAATAGTTGTATTTATTTTTTGTTATATACATAGTATTATTTTTAGATTTTCAGTTTTCGTTTTAATTTTAGTTTAAGTTTGAGTAAATTTGTTATGTGCTTATGTCATTTTTATTAGTGTTTGTTTTTTATTTTAGCTGTAATTCATTTTATTTCAATTTTAGTTTAAGTCATTTTAGCACTTCAAACTTTATTTTTCAGTCAGCTGCCATTTAAAAAATATATCTCTTATATTTTCAGCTTTCATTTTAATTTTAGTTTTTTACATTTTAATAAAAAACATTTTTTTTTTTTTTTTTTACTATTTTTATTTATCTGTAATTTAGTTTTACTTAATTTATATGGTAATTTGAATACTTATATTTTTTTAACTTTAATTTTATTTTATTTCAGCTTCATTCCAGTTACTTTACTAAAATGATCAATAATTTTATAATTAATAACAACACTGTATCAATAACAATATCAATAACTGATTTGATACATCTGTTAAACCGGTTTCATTCCGTTTTTAGTCTTAACCCTTTGATGTCACATGATCTCTGCAGACGATGATGATGTGTTTCTGTGTGGGAAATGTAAGAAGCAGTTCAACTCTTTGCCGGCGTTCATGACTCACAAGCGTGAACAGTGTCAGTCCAACACGCCGTCACTGGCCACCGTCTCTCTGGCCTCTAACAACGCTTACACCTCCGTCCCGTCCATCAGCGCCGGACCCCAGCTGACCGCTAACAGACAGGTACAGCACACCTGCTAAAACACCCCATGAGACGCCATATCACTGAGATTCACTCTGTGTATGTAATCCTCCAGGTATCAACGTACATCACTGTGCCGCAGTCACCGCTCACACACACGCTCGTCCAGGGAAATGTGTTGGTCAGCGACGAGGTTCTGATGTCGGCCATATCAGCGTTCAGCTCTCTGGATCAGCCGATGGCAGCCATGCAGGGACTGGCACAGGTGAACACTAGATAATACTTAAAGGAATAGAAGAAAATTTGCTGAAAATGTGCTCACCCTCATGATATCGGAGATTATGATGAGTTTGTTTCTTCATCGTTTTGGAGAAATGTAGCATTGCATCAGTGTCTCATAAACGGATGCTCTGCAGTGAATGGGTGCCGTCAGAATGAGAGTCCAAACAGCTGATAAATACATCACAATAGGACTCCAGTCCATCAGTTAATGTCTAGAGAACCCAGAAGATGCGTGTTTGTAAGAAACAAATCCATTGTTAAAGCGTTTTAACTTCAAAAATGTTGCTTCCAGCTAAAATATGAGTCTATAATCCATAATAAATGCTTCCTCCAGTGATAAAAGTGCATCTCCTGTTGTCTCTGACATTAAAATCCAGCCACACATTTGTTTAGAGCTGTTTAAACAGTGCTTGATCTGTGCAGATTTCTCTCCTGATTCAGACCAGAACACTTTTATCACTGAAGGAAGTGTTATTATGGATTATGAACTCATATTTTAGCTGGAAGCAACAGTTTGAAGTTAAAACACTTTAACGATGGATTTGTTGTGTATTACTGTGATGTTTTTATCAGATGTTTGGACTCTCATTCTGACGGCACCCATTCACTGCAGTGCATCCGTTTATAAGACACTGATGCAATGCTAAATTTCTCCAAATCTGTTGAAGAAACAAACTCATCCTTATCTTGTATGACCTGAGGGTGAACACATTTTCAGCTAATTTTAATTTCTGGGTGAAATACTCCTTTAAGGATCACAAATAAGCTTGTAACCTCTGACATTGCTTGTGTTTTTCAGAGTAATCTCAGCATGCACGCGGGAACCTCGTACCTCCAGCACCATCAGCAACCTCCACAGCCCCTCCCCCAGACACAGGCCACGCCCCTGTCCTCACAGGTGCCCTCCAGCAACAGTAATTCAGTGGTGCAGGTGTACAGCACACTGCCCCCTATGGCCGGAGGCGGCACTGCAGAAGTGTCTGCTCTGGGGCTTCAGTCCTTTCAGTCCATTCAGGTACAGCACTGTTTTTAATTCACATGATCACAAACATAACGCTCATATTTCACCAGAATTAAACTCTGCAATACACTCAAAATTAAACTAGATTGTACATATAGACAGAGATGGTAAATACTGTTATTTAAAAGACTTCAAAATAGACCTACATTTTATAACATATATATTATTATAGTAATTATTAATATTTTGAATATGCTATTTTTTTTTAGTAAGCAATGCTATTTAGTATTATTTGAATACTATTATAGTATTTATTAATATTTTGAATGATTTTTCTTTTTTGTTTGTGTAAGGTTTAGTAATTTTATGTGCTTTTGTTATTTTTATTAGTGTTTTTTTTAATGTAATTTATTTTATTTTAGTTTTAGTAATTTAAGTATTTAAACATGCACGTTTTTTATTTAAATTTGTTGCCAAGGAAATATTTATAGTTTTCATTTTATGTTTTTTATCTAATATTTATATTTTATTATATTTCAGCTCTGTTTTAAATAATATATATATTTTTTTTTATTATTTTTTTTTCTATTAAGCTTTATTTTTATTTTACTTTTAGTCTTGGTAATTTTAGTTCTTTAAAATTAATCTTTTTTTCTTTTAAGTTTTCCAGGTTTTTCTTCTAATATTTGTTTTATTTTATTCCAGTTATATATGAGTTACACCCGAAAATGTATTCATAGTTTTAGTAAACAATAACAACATTGGCTGAAAATAAAGATAAGCATTTATAAGTCAATTTTAAGTATATATATATATATATATATATATATATATATATATATATATATATATATATATATATATATATTTTACCTCTAAAGGACTTCGTAAACGGTTTTTAGAAGGTCCCACTGATAAATAATATTGAACTATTATTAAATCAAGGCCATTTCTGATTAAATTAAGTGTGTGTGTGTGTGCAGGTTCCCAGTCAGTGTGTGGAGGGCCAGGTGTTCAGCGCTGCTCCGGTTTACAGTCCAGGAAACAGAGCAACAAAACCAAGACCTGCACCATCAGCACAAACCTCTCCGAGCTCGGCGAATATGACAAGGTTATCATCCCTAAGAGAGCCAGAACCTCCAAGAAAACACAGGATGGTACCTCACAGCGTCAAAACATGATCTACACCAACCAGTCTGCTCATATATTTGAATAAACAAGTGCTACTTTTTAAAGTTTGGGGTCTGTAAGATTTTTTTGGGAAAGAAATGAATACTTTTATTCAGCAAGGAAGCATTAAATTGATCCGATGTGACAGGAAAGACATTTACAATGTGACAAAATAATTATGTTTCAAATAAATGTTGGTATTTTTATTCATCAAGGATCATGAAAATAATTTTAGTTTAACATTGATAATAATCAGAAATGTTTCTTGAGGCAGCAGATTAGAATGATTTCTGAAGATCATGTGACTCTGAAGACTGGAGTAATGATGCTGAAAATACAACTTTGATCACAGAAATAAATTATATTTTAACATATATCCACAGAGAAAACAGCTGTTTTAAATTGCAAAAATAATTCAAAATTTAACTGTATTTTTATTAAATGAATGCAGCCTTTCAAAAACGTGAAAAAATCTTACAAGCCCCAAACATATAAACAATATTACATATTAAGTAACTGACGATTGCAAGTATATCCAGTCTCTTATTTTGTTCCAGCAGGGCAAGCTAAAGGAAAGGCCCAGAAGCTCAAGTGCAATTACTGTGACAAAGTGTTTACCAAGAACTTTGACCTCCAGCAGCATATTCGAAGGTAAAAGAGAAGATTCATACGAGATGTTTTTTGTGCAGGGGTCACAAAATCATGCACGGAATTCAAACTGTAATTTGCATTGCATCTGCAGTCACACGGGTGAAAAGCCCTTTCAGTGCATCGTGTGCGGCCGTGCCTTCGCTCAGAAGTCCAACGTGAAGAAACACATGCAGACGCACAAGGTCTGGCCCGCTGGAGTTCACAGCACTGCATCCAGGATGCCCATCACCGTACGCGTGCTTCCTCTAAACAGTGACGAAAACTCACAGCAGATGGAGGAAGAAGAGCGAGAGCAAGGTGAGACCAAAAAATGTAAACTTGCTGAAAATGTGCTCACTCTCAGCTCATCCGAGAGTTTGTTTTCTTCGTCAGATTTGGAGAAATGTAGGATTGCATCACTTGCTCAGCAATGAATGTGAATGGGTGCCGTCAGAATGAGAGTCCAAACAGCTGATAAATACATCACAAGTACCCAAACCACTCAGTTAACATCTGGAGAAGACAAAAGCTGAAACAAATCCATCCTTAACCCCCTAACTGTCACCGTCCCACCTGTGGGACGCTTGGCACTCTTTTTTGTTGTTGTCTTTTTCTCTATAAAATCTTTTAGTAATAATCATAAATCAAATATCATTTGAAACCTTAGAAGCCCAAGATTCATCCTGTGAAAACCATTTTGAAATTGGACATTGCTTTACCATGGAAATGGTACTTTTAAAATCTAATGGCGGTCACCTCCCTCTTAGTGGGCGGGGCCAAGTGTCATAAAACATAATGCATTACGGTCTTCTAGAACCAAAACTTTTTATAATTTTGGCAACAAACCTATCATCGGAAAGGTCTGAGTCTCAGGATTTCATATTTGGTGGTTATTTTGAGATAAAATTCACAGAGAAATCCAGAGAAAAATTCATTATGCAAAATTCTAAATATTTTTGATGACTCCCAGTGGCTGTGTGTGGTATGACGCCCTAAATAAAATCTCACAGGAACCTCAATTTTTTTCATATCAACTTCAAATTTAAAACATAACTTATTTAGACACAAGGCTTTAATTTATACCAATTTTAGAGTAAAACCTATTGTGTAAAATATTTAAAATATATAAAATAAAATAAAATGAATATAGCGCATATTATTTATAGTACATTTAAACTTCTATAACTTTTTGATACTTAATTATTTTTGTAAATATTCCACTTTTGACAAAATCTGCTAATTGTCTTCTTTAAAAAGAGACCAACCTTATGTTTATATTCCAAAGTGTTCATAAATTCCAGCAATTTTAGTTTGGATAGTGCACTTTAATGCCTATTTAAAAAATGGGGGGTGACAGTTTTAAGAGGTTTTAAACTTCATTCTACGATTAAAATACGAGTCCTCTATCCATATTGACGCTTCCTCCAGTGAAAAAGTGTTTTGGTCTGAATCAGGAGAGAAATTTGCACGGATCAAGTTCAGTTTAAACCGCTCTAAACAAATGTGTTTCTGGATTTTGGTGTGAGGCACAACAGGAGATGCACTTTTATCACTAAAGGAAGCGTTATTATGGATTATGAACTCATGTTTGAGCAACAATCAGTGATTTGAAGTTAAAAACATCTTAATGATTGATTTGTTTCTTACAAACATGCAGCTTTTCTCTTCTCAAGACATTAACTGCTGGACTGGAGTGTTGTGGATTATTGTGATGTTTTTATCAGCTGTTTGGACTCTCATTCTGACGGCACCCATTCACTAAAGAGGATCCGTTTATGAGACACTGATGCAATGCAACATTTCTCCAAACCTGATGAAGAAACAAACTCCTCCTGATCACGGATGACCTGAAGGTGAACCATTCCTTTAATCCTGATGATGTTTCATACCAACCTAAAGATCATTTGTGTGGCTTGGTCTCCAGCCGTCGAGGAGCAGGACGCTGAGGTCCAGGAGACACAGGGTTCGGCCGAGGGCAAACAGAACAAGCAGATCATCCTCATCGACAGCTCGTATCAGTGCCAGTTCTGCTCGGCCAAATTCAGCACCTACTTCCAGCTGAAGTCTCACATGACACAGCACAAGAACGAACAGGTACTGCACACACATGAACAGAGCCAGGATACAGTCAAATGAAGTGTGGTCAGTAATTTTACCTCCTCTGTCAGTGTGCGATGTTTAAACGAGACTGACTCTATGAGTTCCTGTCAGGTGTACCGCTGTGTGGTGAAGAGCTGCTCTCAGACGTTTCAGAAGCTGGATCAGTTTCTGGAGCACATTCCACACACACCAGGAGCAGCTGACGTACCGCTGTCACCAGTGCAGTAAAGTCTTCCCGTCACTCTTCGACCTCGGCCTTCACCAGTATTCACACAGCTTCTGTCCACAGCCGAGCCAGCGCAAAGAGACCAGCTACTACAGGTCACACACACACACACACACACACACACACACACACACAATAACTGACTAGCTACTACAGGTCACACACAGTCACTGACCAGCTACTACAGGTCACACACACACACACACAATAACTGACTAGCTACTACAGGTCACACACACACACACACCACAATAACTGACTAGCTACTACAGGTCACACACACACACACAATAACTGACTAGCTACTACAGGTCACACACACACACACACACACACAATAACTGACTAGCTACTACAGGTCACACACACACACACAATAACTGACTAGCTACTACAGGTCACACACACACACACACACACAATAACTGACTAGCTACTACAGGTTACACACACACACACAATAACTGACTAGCTACTACAGGTCACACACAACACACACACAATAACTGACTAGCTACTACAGGTCACACACAGTCACTGACCAGCTACTACAGGTCACACACACACACACACACACACACACAATAACTGACTAGCTACTACAGGTCACACACACACACACACAATAACTGACTAGCTACTACAGGTCACACACACACACACACACACACACACACAATAACTGACTAGCTACTACAGGTCACACACAGTCACTGACCAGCTACTACAGGTCACACAAACACACACACACACACACACATAACTGACTAGCTACTACAGGTCACACACACACACAATAACTGACTAGCTACTACAGGTCACACACACACACACATAACTGACTAGCTACTACAGGTCACACACACACACAATAACTGACTAGCTACTACAGGTCACACACACACACACACACACACAATAACTGACTAGCCTACTACAGGTTACACACACACACACAATAACTGACTAGCTACTACAGGTCACACACACACACACACACACACACACACACACACAATAACTGACTAGCTACTACAGGTCACACCACAGTCACTGACCAGCTACTACAGGTCACACACACACACACACACACACAATAACTGACTAGC
The DNA here is from genome assembly GCF_003368295.1 of Carassius auratus. Classification (NCBI taxonomy): domain Eukaryota; kingdom Metazoa; phylum Chordata; class Actinopteri; order Cypriniformes; family Cyprinidae; genus Carassius; species Carassius auratus. The sequence continues at coordinate 807,358 of NC_039290.1, forward strand.
TACTACAGGTCACACACACACACACAATAACTGACTAGCTACTACAGGTCACACACACACACACACACACACACACAATAACTGACTAGCTACTACAGGTCACACACACACACACACAATAACTGACTAGCTACTACAGGTCACACACACACACACACACAATAACTGACTAGCTACTACAGGTCACACACACACACACAATAACTGACTAGCTACTACAGGTCACACACACACACACACACACACAATAACTGACTAGCTACTACAGGTCACACACACACACACACACACACAATAACTGACTAGCTACTACAGGTTACACACACACACACAATAACTGACTAGCTACTACAGGTCACACACACACACACACACAATAACTGACTAGCTACTACAGGTCACACACAGTCACTGACCAGCTACTACAGGTCACACACACACACACAATAACTGACTAGCTACTACAGGTCACACACACACACACAATAACTGACTAGCTACTACAGGTCACACACACACACACACACACACACACACACACACAATAACTGACTAGCTACTACAGGTCACACACAGTCACTGACCAGCTACTACAGGTCACACAAACACACACACACACACACACACACACAATAACTGACTAGCTACTACAGGTCACACACACACACAATAACTGACTAGCTACTACAGGTCACACACACACACACAATAACTGACTAGCTACTACAGGTCACACACACACACAATAACTGACTAGCTACTACAGGTCACACACACACACACAAACACACAATAACTGACTAGCTACTACAGGTTACACACACACACACAATAACTGACTAGCTACTACAGGTCACACACACACACACACACACACACACACAATAACTGACTAGCTACTACAGGTCACACACAGTCACTGACCAGCTACTACAGGTCACACACACACACACACACACACACAATAACTGACTAGCTACTACAGGTCACACACACACACACAATAACTGACTAGCTACTACAGGTCACACACACACACACACACACACACACAATAACTGACTAGCTACTACAGGTCACACACACACAGACACACACACACACACAATAACTGACTAGCTACTACAGGTCACACACACAGACACACACACACACACAATAACTGACTAGCTACTACAGGTCACACACGCACACACACACACACACACACACACACACAGTCACTGACCAGCTACTACAGGTCACACACACACACACACACACACACACAAACACACACACACACACAGTCACTGACCACCTACTACAGGTCACACACACACACAAACACACACACACACACACAGTCACTGTCCAGCTACTACAGGTCACACACACACACAGTCATTGACCAGCTACTACAGGTCACAGTGATGAGACTAAGAGGTTTAAATCTACTCAGATGTGAATGTGTGGTTGTTGTTGTTTCTGTGTTCAGATGTATGAAGTGTCAGAGTAAATATTCCACACAGGAAGCTCTAGAACAACATCTGCTGAACGCCACTCACAACTACCCCTGTCCACACTGCCAGAAGGTCAGCAATATTTCACTATTATTTACATAATATTATAGTATTTCTTAATAATTTGAATAGCTTTTATATTTTCATATTCATTTTAGTTTAAGTTTCAGTGATTTTGTTTGCCATTTTATCAGTTTTTTTAATATATATATATATATTTATGTATTTTTTATTTATACCTCAGTTTTAGTAATTGTATTACTTCAGTTTGCTGCCAAGGAAAATACAATTACATTTTATTACAGCTTTATTTCAAATAAATATTTTTCTATATTTCTATTGAACATATTATAACATATTATTTAAAAAAATTTTAATACTTTAAGTTTTAGTATTATTCATATACTATTATTGTATCTAATACTTTAAATGAACTTTTATTTCTATTCTATTTTTAATGTTTAGTAATTATATGTGCTTTTGTAATTTTTTGTGTTTTTTTAGTAAGTCAGCTTTAATTTTGTTAAATTCTTTACATTTTTTATTTCAGTTAGTTGTCAAGAAAACATTAAGTTTAACTTTTAATATTACTTACATAACATTTAATATTCATATTTTTTTTAACTTAATTTCAATTGATGAAAACGATTTTTAATGTTTCTCATTTTCATTTGAGTTTAAGCTTTTTGTTGTGCTTTAATCATTTTTATTAGTTTTTGTTTTTTATTATTTAACTTTGTTTAAATTTGACTATAGGTCTAGTTTCAGCTTAAAATTTCAATCTACTATTAAAATTATTTTTTTAGATTTAGTTTAAATAGATTTAGGAGGAGTAAGCGCCTGAACATTTCTTTTCAAAGAATCAGCGGTGAATGTGTTTGTATTCCTCAGGTGTTTCCGTGTGAGAGGTATTTCCGCAGGCATCTCTCCACTCACGGCGTTGGCGGCAAATTCAAATGTCAGATCTGTAAAAAGTTCTTCAAAACAGAGCACTACCTCAAACTACACACAAAGATCCACTCAGGTAATGCACACTTTATGTCCTTTCCTCTCAAATACAGTTTTAGCCTTATATAATTGAGTTTATGAAGGCTCTAGAACAGTGTTGTTTTTGGCGCCCTGTTTTAATTTTAGTTTTAGTTTAGTCTTTGTGTGAATTGTCATTTTAGTTTTTAATTAGCTTTAGTCACGTTCATACTCTTTTTAGTCTAGTCGAGTGTCATTCAACTAAAAGTCTGAGCATTTTAGTCAGAATTATCCATGACTATTTTCGTTTAGTTTTAGTCTACGAAAACTGATGACATTTAGTCTAGTTCTAGTCAAAGAAAGTTGTATTTTAGTCTATTTTTAGTAATGCAATTCTATTTAATCCAGCCAATATAGTATAAGTACCTAGTTGTATAGATTAAACCAAAATGTTCTTCTAGCCAAACCCATTTCAAACCAGGTTATCTTATTATATTATTGTTACCTTTTAGACTCAAGAATGCATCTATTCCACACACGGAAGACGCTCTGATTTGAATTTACAACATTTATTTTACCAACCAAACACGTTAGAAGTAGTGGTCGACCGATATATCGCCAAGGCCGATATATCGGCAATGGCGATATATCGGCCGATATTTGACATTTTTCAAATATCGGCATTAGCCGATAAGTTTTTCTGGAGGTCGATGTGTTTGAAGCAGGACTTTTATTTTGACAGCACTGAGTGCTCAAATACTCTCTCTTGTTTACTGTAGTCATCAGTAATAGTTCTGTCTAATGCGGATAGAAGTTTGTCTAATAATCAGATAGAACGGTTAAACAAAGGAATTCATGTATGCAGAAAGTATTATAAGGATTTATTTTATATTAGGCCTATTAGTAATAGAAAGGTAAACATTATAATACTTTCTTGTTTGCCGTCAGCAAATACGCATTTTTGTTAATTAAACAAATCTTTGAACATTTAATTTCACAAACCTTGCAAACTTTTTTTTTTTTTTTTGTCCCTGTGAATTGAATGCTTTAAACTTTATTAAACTCGTGATTTCAAATTTTTCTGCACTTTATGCATTCGCCCACTTTATTAGAAAAATATGATTCCCAGTGCACACAAAAACTTCTGAGTGCCATGTTGGTTACAGTGTTTACTTATTTTTATATTATAATTGTATTTAATATTTATTTATTAGTGAAAAATACTGTCATCTAAAGTCAAGTATGTTTCTTTTACACATTTATTTTTCAATCCATTGTCAAATGATTTCAAATTTCGTAAATATTAATAATAATAAAAAAATATCGGCTTTATATCGGCTATCGGCCCCCATGCTTTCCAAGATATCGGCACCACTAGTTAGAAGTACACAAATCGTTCCCTTTCTCTGTGTCTGTTAACTTTCTTTGTTGACGTCTTCTAAATAATACAGAAACAGAAATACTGCAAAATAAAAATAATATCGCGACTATACGAGACGAAATAACGTTATGACATTTTGTTACCGTCAAGGAAAATGAAGAGACATTTTAGCTTACTTTTTACTTTGTAAACCACATATTGTCTTGTTTTTATTAGTCAACAATATTTCATTATACGTTTAATTATAGTCATCATCACATGACCAGCATTTACGTTGCGCCTCATCTCGTTTTCGTCAAGGTTCGTTGACGACGATATTTAGTCATCATTTTCATTGCCGAAAGCAACACTACTCTAGAAAGTCCCAAAAAACAGACGAGTTAATGTACGAAGTAGTTTTGATTGAGTAATAAACTGAATTATAAAATGAGTCGGATGTGTTACAGGGACGTAAAGTCAGATTTTGTTGTTTCGCAGGAGAGAAGCCGTATAAATGCTCCGTCTGTGAGGCCACGTTCAACAGGAAGGACAAAGTAAAGAGACACATGCTGATTCACGAACCCTTCAAGAAGTACAAGTGTCCCTTCAGGTGAGTGACGACGTCGAGGCGGCAGAGAGACATCCGTGTGATCTGAATGTGTTTGATGATTTGATTTCTGTGGCAGGACTCATGTGGGCTGCACCAAAGAGTTCAACAGACCCGACAAACTCAAAGCTCATATTCTCTCACATTCAGGTGAGGATGATGAAGTCTGAACTTTAGTACTTCAGTTTTTCATATAATATTCAGCCTCATTTTAAAAAACGTAACTGATTTTAATAGTTTGTTTTAGTATTATTCATATACAATTATAGTCTTAATTAATAATGCTAGTATTATTAAAATACTATTAGTATACTATATTATAGTTTTAGTCATTTTAGTTTACATTTTAGAAATTTTGTTATGTGCTTTTGCCATTTTTATTATTTATTATTTTATTTGAAGTCATTTTAGTTCTAAAACTATTGTCTAATTATTAATAAAAAATTTCAAGCATTTTTCATGTAGTTTTATTTTATTTTAACTTTTGTAATAAAAGACTTTTTTTTAATAGATTTAGTTTACAATATATTGTAGTATACTATACTATCTTGCCTTTTTTATATAGTAATATTCATATTTTATTTTCATTTCAATTAACTAAAATAGTTTTTAATAGTTTTAGTGAATGTTATTTCACAATCATTGAGACACTAATTGTTTTTATTAATATTTTGAATTGGATTTCATTTTTATATTTTCCATTTTCTTTTTCATTTTAGGAATTTTGTTGCGTTTCTGTCATTTCTATTAGTTTTAATAATTTTAATAGCTCTTTTATTTCAATTAAAATTTGTTTTTGTGGTTAATTCAGTACATCAAGTTAAATTCATAAAAAACGTATCATTTAGAAAAGTTTACAAATCCCTTTTGATAAAAATCTGCCGATATTATATATAAATATAAATCTATATTGTCTGTCTAATCTATTGTGTACTTTTTTTTATTAAAAACTATATGTAATGTAATATAATAAACACATATAAATGACACATTTATTTTTAAGCATATACTGTATATATTCTAAATTATTATTCTATTCTATTATTCTACATTTGAGCATTTACCTTAAAAAATACTTCAATTATAATCAGAAAACATTTTATAAGCAAAAGACCTTAATATCTTAGTAATAGTTTTGCTTGTCAGGTGAATTCATCTTTTTTTTTATGCACATTTCAATACTGTTACTGCAAAACAAGGCAAAGATGCTCTAATAAATGTTTCTGTTGTTGTTGTTGAGTAATGTGGAACTGTATAATAACGTATGTAGTGAATGTCTTTCTCTTTCCTGCAGGTATAAAGCCGTATAAGTGTCAGTTCTGTCAGAAATCGTTCAGTCGTCGCGCTCACATGCTGGAGCATCAGCGCTCACACACCAATAACTATCGCTTCCGCTGCGCCGCTTGCAACAAGGGCTTCACCCGCCAGAAATACTACAGCGATCACAAGTGTCCACTCGGGGGGGCCACACAGGGTGCAGACGGGACGCCGGGACGGGACAACAGCGGCCAGGGTAAACATACACACACACGTTAAACGGAGAGTTCACCCAAAATTTAAAATGTTCTGTTTATTTACTCATCCTCTGGTCATCCAAGATGACTTTTGTTCTTCAGTAGAACAGTTAAAAAGATTTTTGGATGAACCCTTGGTCCTTGGTGGTTTATAAATTTCAAATAAACAGCTACTGGCACTTTGAGAGTTAAAATAGCATATACAGGCAACACAAAATGAATCCCTGTTGCTCCTCATTAGTGGTCGACCGATGTTGTTTCTTTTGTTTTGTTTTTTGCCGATACCGATATCTTGGATAACCGATATAAAGCTGATTTTTTTTTTTTTTTTTTTTACTTTTTTTTTAATTTATATTTTAAGAAATTTGAAATCAAAAAAATAAATGTATACACAATTTAGATGACAAAGTATTTTTCACAAATAAATAAATATTTAATAAAAGGTAAACACTGTAACCAACAGGGCACTCCGTATTCTGGGAAGTTTATGTGCACTGGGAATCATAGTTTGTAAATAAAGCCAGGCTACCACTCATTTTACATACAGCACACATGAATATGACAGTGGGCACTCAGGCACTGCGTCAAAATAAAAGTCCCGCCTCCAACACATCGGTCAAGCAGAAAAACGTATAGGCTGATGCCGATATTTGCAAAATGCCAAATATCGGCCGATATATCGGTCGAGAACTAATCCTGATGATAAATTAAGGTCTTATGAAACAAAATGATCAATCTGTGCAAGAAACTGAATATTTTTTACAACGCAATCCAGAGTCTCCAAACTAGGAAAATTTGATTTAAAACAGTTCATTTTAATGAACTGGTGCAATTCACTAGTTCATAATCATGCAAGGATGTAAAGTATATGCAATTATATTATTAAAGCACCATATATGTTAATTTTTTTCTTTCCGCAGACACAGGAGACGGATCTCCTGCAGCTGAGAATGATGAACGTGGAGAAACCGAAGAGGAGGGCGAAGATAATGACGGCGAGACGCAGCAGGATGAAGAACGTGAGCAGATGAGACGAGACGAGGAAGAGAGGAACGAGACGAGACTGGATCACATGCAGGAGGACGACAGCGCCGTGAGATTGCTGTCTGAACCCATGTGCTTCCAAACGGGCGACTGATGAACAGCTTACAAACATGCATCACTATGTTTACAAACAGTGTCAGCTTCTGGTCATTTTTAAAAAATATAAATGATGGGCTCAGATCCCTGTTGCTTATCTTTAATATTTTATTTGTTTTATATTAAAACATTATTACAAGCTGATTTTCTTTTTTTCTTGCATTTGTTGAGATTAACTTAATTGATTCGGTTTCAAATAAATATGAATCAGCTCAGAATATGATTTCTGCACAGTTGCAGAACAATTACATATTGTCCATAAATATGTATGTTATATATTTATAATGCTTGTCCATAAATCATGCAGTTTGTGAACACTTTAAAACAATGTTGTAATTGTTAACAAAAAGTAAAACTAAGAATAATTTTATGTAAAAATAAAAAATATTAAAGTATTAGATGAAAAACTTCAAGATATTATATTTCATTTATTTGCCAAGGCAACATTTCTAATGTAATATTTACTAAAATTACTACAAAACAAAAACTGAAATTAAAATAAAGCTAAAAAGAAAAAAAAATTACAGATAAATTAAAAAGATTACGAAATATTATTAGATTAAATATTATTAGATGCAAAACTTTAGACATTTTATTGCCCTTAGATGGCAAAGCATTAAAATTTTTTATAAGTACTTAAATTACTAACTTAAACTTAAATAATTAAGCTTAAAAAAAAATTAATAATTATTTTCAGTAAAAAAAAATTATATATATAAATATTAGATGAAAACATTCACTTTAAGCTTATTTCAGTTGCCAAAGCAACATTTCTAATTTTATATATTTTTTAATATTTTTAATTACAAAATCTAAAATAAAAAGAAATATGAAAGTTATTATATATATATATATATATATATATATATATATATATATATATATATATATATATATATATTTATATATATATATATATATATATATATATATAGACACACACACACACACACACACACACACACACACACACATATACAAATTAAAACAAACATTAAACATTTTAGTTTTTTTTTTGTCCATTAAAATGCAACTGTTTGAGAGGATTTATGCCAGGATTTAGGATTTTTTTTAAGATGTCATATCAAGTTAAAAGCAGTTTAACTTTTGCAATAAAATGTCTGGAAACATTAGTTTGTTCAGTTGCTTTATCCCATATGGATTTAATGTTAATGCTAAATATTTTGCATTACAAACAGCATCCAGGTCTCAAAAACAAAACGCAATACATTTTCCCACAGAGTTATTTATTCAGCTGCTGAACATCTTTTCACATTTGACTTTACATACAAATCAATGCTAGTAAATAAACTCAGAGACGACCCTGAAAGAGGCCGGTTCTACTCAATGCTAGTTTATGCTAAAATCATCAGATTAATCTGAAGAGAGAGGAGAGTATTCACACCATGTACAGGATTCAGTTCATATTCAGAGTCAGAATGGTTTGGTTTACATGGATCAGTCAGAGAAAAACTAAAAATTAAGTCAAAATCAAAGCAGGATCACATTCCGAAGGTTAAAATCTCATTCAAACAGGGTAAATTGAATAAAAAAATAGCTGGTTAAATAAATATTTGATGTAGATTTATTTTCTGAAAATCAAAATGATCCTCCCTGAAACCCTAAAACAGTCATCCATATGAGTTTTCATATTATTACCCATAATGCAATGCACTGAACCACAGCTATATGCTTTATAGCAGAGGTTTTGGGCTCCTCCAGTGGTTTAGACTAGAATCACTTCAGATAATTGATGAAACATGAAACACCTACGATCTGATCAGAAAAACAGCTTCCAGAACACTTAAAAAGGTGCAGTTAAAGCAGGCGCTCTATAGAACTAGAGCGGTACCTGTGATAAATACTGTACTCTCCCAAATTTAGGCCCAACTAAACTCACATTATCGCTTCAGGCCAGCGCCACGTCTGAAAGCGACACACAATTTCAGTTCATCTCAGAGAAATCACTTAGTAATGTGAATCTGTGCTCGAGAACCAGAGCGTGAAATCACACACACTGAGGACAAGAGCAAGAATCTCCTGAAATTTTTTAGCATTTTAGAAATGTCAAAGCCATGTTTCACCTCAAAATATACACACACACACACTATACATACATATACACACCCACACACACTATACACATACACTATACATGCATACATACACACACTATACATACATACATACACACACACACACTATACACATACACACAAACTCGCACACACACACACACACACACACTATACATACATACATACATACACACACACACACTATACATACATATACACTCCCACACACACACACACTATACACATACACTATACATGCATACATACACACACTATACATACATACATACACACACACACACTATACACATACACACAAACTCGCACACACACACACACACACACTATACATACATACATACATACATACACACACACACACACACACACACACACACTATACATTCATACATACACACACACACACACACACACACAATACATTCATACATACACATACATACACACACACACACACACTATACATACACACACACACACACACACACACACACACACACACACTATACATTCATACAAACATACACACACACACACACACACTATACATTCATACAAACATACACACACACACACACACACACACACTATACATTTTAGGAATATATTACTTTTTAAATTATGTGTGTGTGTGTGTGTGTGTATATATATATATATTTGTAAAATGTTAATAAACTTTATTTTTAATATATATATATTCAATAGTTGTTTTATATGTAACTCATATCTACAGTTTATATGCATAGATATGAATGTATGAAAATAAAAATGTACTGTGCATAAAGACCATTACGTAAAAATATTTTGCATTGCAACAGTATTTTCATGAAAATCAATCAGATTACAAATTTACACAAGCATAATGTGGAAAAACTTTGAAAAAAATTGATGTAGTTGAATTAATAAATGTATTAGTTTGATTTAAGTTTTCTTTTTCTTTAGAACAGCAGAAATTCACTACAAGACAATTAAAAGTATATATACACACACACACTGTATTTTTCACTGAACAGTTACAAGATCAAGTAGAAAACACATTTTTTAAATGACAATTTGAAAAAAATGTGTTTAATCGTCATGAATATGATTTAATTTTAAAGTCACAATGCTAATTGCCTCAATTGTCTTTATATTTTAGCAAAATATAATTTCTAAATGATTTTGGGGTGAAACTGGCCAGTTCTTGACAGTTTGACTGAATATTTTAGGCTAGTTGTGCAATAAGCCATCAGAGATGTCACCTGAAGATCCTGCTGTTGTCGAGCGCTACACTTTAATAACTGCGTTTGTTTGGATGACAGTGAGGAAAAAAGGCACAAGGAGACCCATCGTAGGGTTTGTGAACATAAAAACACACATTCACAGCGCTCCGGTGAATCAATCCGATCGTCCTGGGACTCTTCAGAGAGTCTGCTCTTTCCTCTGGAGTCGTAGAGAACATTAATCACATGTAGAAACGTCAGGGTTACGTATCTGACACGCTTGCATAAAGCCTCCTCAACTCAGAGGGATACAGAACTGAATACCAAGTGACAGGTGAGCGCAGAAACCCCGTGTGTCAGATCATCATCTGTCTTCTCAGTAAAACTAGTGTGCATAAGATCTGGATGTCCTCTGTTTGTGTGTGTGTGTGTGTGTGTGTGTGTGTGAGTGTGTGTGTGAGTGTGTGTGTGTGAGTGAGAGAGAGCGTCTCACTCCTGTCCGAAACCTTCCGTCTCCTCAATCGCAAACATCAGCTTCTCCTTCATCTGCTCGTAACTGCGGTACGGCGGAAGATCCAGACGATTAAAACTGGAACAGGAAGAAAAACAAGAGCAGTTACAGGTCTAATATCCACATTCGTACTCAACGACTACTATATATGCACTGACTGCTGCATTACAGAAGAATATTAATGATTTTAAGATGATTATTATAGGCCGTGTAAAAAAAAAAAAAAATTTGAAAGGTATATAAAGAGTCACATAAAAACAATGAAGGAATTATTTGTCAAATTATGACTTTTGAAACTAAATATTTAAATAAATGAGTTAAATTATTAAATATTTAATTATTTATTAATATTGAAAATATAAAAAATATACTATAAAACTAAAAATATATATTATAGATGGTTATTATATGGTGTACAAAGTATAAATACATAGTGCAAATGTGAAAAAAAATTACAGTAGTAGGAAGCACTACGAGTGTCACTTAAAAACAATGTAAATAAATAGCTTTTAACATTATATATATATATATATATATATATATATATATATATATATATATATATATATATATATATATATAAGAATTCTAGATTTAAAAAAATCATCAAATGATTCAATTTATTAAAAAAAGTTAATAATATTAACAATAATAAAGTAGTAATTAATAATAATAACAACAACAATTATTATAATATATTGTTAATTATTGTTGGTATTAAATAAATATACATACTAATTATTATTTATATTATTATCATCATCAAAAAAAATATTATTATTATATATTTTTTTAAGTAATTGCCTATTAACTTATTTGCCAAATCATTAAAATATATGTTTTTAGAGAGATGACAAAGATGCAACGATTGTTTTACTATTTTAAGATATGCCTCAAATGACACAAGTCAGTTCAAGCTTAAATAAACAGAAATAAATACCAAAAAAAGTTTCATAACAGATAATCTCAAGAGAAATGTGACCAGATCTTTAGAGATGAATATAATTTCTGTATTAAGTGAGATATGTACCATGTGTGGCTGCGAGGAAGCCAGTTCTCCTTCCCAACCTTCTCGATGCAAAACTTCTGCGGTCCATTACTCCCTGAAACAAACACATGGCAAACGTCACCCTCTTCCAACATGATTTCTGCACTGAAATATATCTGTAAAGAGATCTTGTTTAGAGTAAACGATCTGGACCAAGAGGAGCATTCTGTGTCTACGGCAAAATCTCGTAAAGACACAGAACTGTACCTAGAGACAACATGAGACTGATGTGATTTACATTCTCCATAAAGGTTTTTCATCATAATCAAGCCTTTGAAACAACTTTTTTTCTCTACTGACATAACCATGTTAGTAGTATAAGATATCCTTGATCCATATATAACTTGATACATATATAAAGGCGCTCCAGATTATAGTGCGGAAAATACGGTATCTTTTACTGTTACTTTCATACGTTCTGCCCAATTTCACAGGTATTTGGCGAAAACAATCTTTTTACAGACTCGTTAAAAGAAAACATCTAAAATACACTTTTAAGTGTTTATTTTATAACACTTTATCTATTTGGGTCTGTAAATTTCAATTACAATTCATTACTTTAAAAGTTTTTTCCTCACTTCAGCAACACTTACAAACACCAAACTTAGCAGTTTTATTCCCAAATATATTCTGAAGGTTTTTACTGTTCAGTTTGTTGATATATCATTCACACTGATTTCTATAACATGGTAATTTTTTCCTTTACTATCTTTTACTGTTACCTTCATACGTTCTGCCAAATTTCATAGGTATTTTGTGAAAACAGAATCTTTTTTACAGACTAGTGAAAAGAAAAAATCTAAAAATACACTTTAAAGTGTTTATTAAAATTATTTATATAACTATTTATTAATACTATTTATATAACACTTTTTGCGTCTCTAAATTTCAATTACAATTCATATCTTTAAGAGTTTTATCTCCACTTCAGTAGCACTTACAGACACCAAACTTTGCAGTTTTATTCCTCTCTATATTCTGAAGATTTTTACTGTTCAGTTTGTTGATATATCATTCACACTGATTTCTTTAACATTTTAGTCCTAAAATATGATGGAAATTTATTTTTTTCTGGCTGTTGGTAAATGGTAACTTGTTTCTCTATTATCTTTTACTGTTACTTTCCTACTGTCTGCAAAATTTATGTGAAAAGAAACTAGTGAAAAGAAAACATTTAAAGTATATTTACTTTATAACGCTTTATCTATTGTGGTCTGTACATTTCAGTTACATTCATTTCTTTAAGAGTTTTATTTCCACTCCAACAGCACTTACAAACACCAAACTTAGCAGTTTTATTCCTCTCTATATTCTGAAGGTTTTTACTGTTCAGTTTGTTGATATATCATTCACACTGATTTCTATATTTCCAAAAAACAAAAAATAGGTAACTTGTTTCTCTATTTTCTTTTACTGTTAATTTCCTACTTTCTGCAAAACTCATAGGTATTTTGGGAAAAACAATCTTTTTACAGACTTTTTACAAATATATTTTATAACATTTTATCTATTTTTGTCTGTACATTTCAATTACAGTTCATTTCTTTAAGACTTTCATCTCCATTTCAGAAACACTTACAAACACCAAACTTGGCAGTTTTATTCCTCTCTATATTCTGAAGGTTTTTACTGTTCAGTTTGTTGATATATCATTCACACTGATTTATATAACATTTCATTCCTAAAAAAATATGAAAATGTTTTTTTTTCTGCATGTTGACAGTATTTTCTGATTTGTGGACTGATATAAAGAGATATCAAAAATCCCCTCTATAAAAACCTTTAACTCTAATATGTCAACAAAATCAGACAAGCATTTTGAATCCGACTTTATCCAGTGTTCAGATTTATCTTCTGAAACGGTTTAATTAGATAACACTTCGTTTGCACATTTAAACAAAACACCTCAGAAAACTTGTTATAAACAACAACTGTCTTAATGTACTGTGACTAATCAACTGGGAAAGTATGGTGATATTTATTAGTTAAATATTTTTACCCTATTCACTTGTAGTGTCTTGTCTTAATGCCATAATATGTCACACTATGGTAGTTAAATGCATAGTGCATGCTGTTTCATGTTATGCAAATAAAAAACAATCTGAACCCAAAATAAATTTCACGTGACCTTCACATTAACTCACCCATCAGGTCTGCAAATCCTCCTACAGGTAGACGGCAGGTACCACTGACGAACTGCAACAGCCTCATGCGCTTCTCATTGTCCATCTCTTTAATAAACTACAGAGAAAAGTGAAAGTGTCTTATAACTTTGTGCAATTGGAACCATTATTAATTTAAAATGGTTTAGTGCTGAGATTAATGCGTTGTTACCTGCCAGAACCACAGGATCTGTTTACTGGTGGAGGTGTAATGTCTGTAAATGGTGTTTCTCTGCCAGTCATTCAGATCGATTTCTTGCATTCCACACAACATCACCTAGAACACACAAAAACATGGTTAATTACAGAATAGATGCAACAGTATTTAAATAAGATCAAGTTTAATTCTGGAAGCTTAGTAATTTACAAAGAGCGTTTGTTAAAGCATTTGCAAATATATCTGGATATCAGTGCATTTTTTATGCAATGCAATGCCATTCAGATATGCTTAAGTGGGATTCAAACGCACACATTTATTTTGAGGCAGCTCTGTACGTGGGACTTAAGGGATTTTATATCAGCGTCTCTCACCTCCAGCTCTTTGGCATCGAAATACTGCAGGTACTGCTGTGGAAGAACCTCATTAAATCCTTCAAAAAAGGCTTGAGTCTGTTCCTCGACACCACGAGACAGACGCCACTCAGCCACCAGCCTGAACACACACACACACACAAAAGGATATTTACAACCAAAGCTCCCTGAACACCTGAGGAGGCATTTTAAGGCATAATCTCTAAGTGCCTCACTGTCTACCTTCTGAGACGTCACCTTACCAATACAGAACTTGGTTTGAAATGCATTTTATGGGCAGATAACATTTCAGTCTTGATTTACAAGTATTTTGTTAACCTTTTACTTCAATTTAGCATATAATCTTGTTACAACATTTTTAACAATGAAATAACATATTTCAAAAAATAAAAACCAAGTTGTTTCAAGACTGAAAAAATTAATAATTTTTAGTAAAATGTATTAAAATAATTACATAACATAAGTTAATTCAACTTTTTTCTATACATTATATATAAATATATATAAAATTAAACGTATTAATATTTATAATTTTATATGTGACCCTGGACCACAAAACCAGTCATAAGGGTAAATACTTTCCAACTGAGATATGAAAGCTGAATAAATAAGCTTTCTATTGATGGGACGATATTTGGCTGAGATACAACTATTTTAAAATCTTGAATCTGAAGGTGCAAAAAAAAAAAAAAATCGTATTACTGAGAAAATCGCCTAAAGTTGTCTAAATGAAGTTCTTAGCAATGCATATTACTAAACAAAAATTAGGTTTTGATATACTTACAGTTAGAAATGTACTAAATATCTTAATGAAACGTGAACTTTACTCAATATCCTAATGATTTTTGGCATTAGAAAAAAAAAAAAAAGAGATAATTTTGACCCATAAAATGTTTTTTTGGCTATTGCTGAAAATATACCCCAGAGACCTACAACTGGTTTTCTGGTCCAGGGTCACATATACGAGGGAAATGGAAAACCTGACTGAACCCCATCTTCATAATACATCACTGGACTTTAACATGTAAAATGAATATAATCCGATGTGATAATAACATCACCAGTGCTAAAGGATCTAGAGGGCTTTATGTTTGTCAGCGTGGGGTCTGGCTTTATTTAGCATCAAGAATATTTCATAATGAGACTGTGAGATGCTGAGAGCGGCACCTGATGTACTCCTCCTTGTTCTCCTCTGTAACCTGGATGTTCCCGCCGTCCGGCTTCAGCTCGTGAGTTGACACCTCACCCAGGATCTCCTTATCCACCGAGAAAAACATCTCCAGCCCGCACTCCTCGATGTTATTATCCCTGACACAACACACACAGACGGTTAGAGAGTCATTCACGACTGAAATCAATCAAACATGATGTATATAATATTTTTTTAAATGACTAAAATGAAAAAAATATATATTCTGTGAGGCAGAATATATATGTTTTTAGAGATTAAGATGCTCAAGTTCACAATGAACTACAAGACAGAAAGCACACCCTGTTTGCTTTCTTTATTTTACAAAAGCACAATTTTTTTGTTTTGAGTGCACAGAAATAAAATGAAACCTATTACAGATGCTAAAGATGTATTACTCTGTATGAGCAAAAATGAGGGAGTATTTTATGTTAATATTATGCTATATGCTATATTATGCTATATTCAGCTTCAAGCGGCCATCTAATGTTGCTGCTACTTAAATGTTTCAGAAGATAGGTCATATTTGAGGTTGATAAATGAAATCGTTTGGATGTCTGATGTACTGTATAGACCAGCTGTTAATGATCTGTCCACTACGTGAATTTGCCACTTCCTGTGGACTTTTATTTTTCTATGACTAATAAAACTGATCGACTAAGCCTCTTCTCATCAACAAACAGTTAGTCGATTATTAGGGGGCAGCCCTACGCCCCACACACACACACACACACACACACTCAAAACACACTGAGTAATTCACAGTAGCTTAAAACACTTACAGAAAGTATTGTTATAAAATAATTGGTGATCATATACAAAAAAAAGTTTTTTTTCATATTTTACATTTTAAAAAATAATACTGAATTCTTACCTCCATTTAAAGCATATCTGAATCACTATTATTTCTTATAATAATTGTAATTAATAATTAACTAATAGTTTTACACAACAGTGATTTCATATAATACTAATAATTTATATAATAATTTGTATTTTAATTTATATATATATATATATATATATATATATATATATATATATACACATAATATACACTGCAATAAATAATTAATAAAATAATTGCATAAAGAAATTTAAAGTGGACTTTATTTACATCTTTATTAATAATAATAATAATAATAATAAATTTGTATTTCTTTATTTTTGTAAAGACAAACATATTAAATAGTAAATACAAATTATAAAAAAACTAATTATTAAAAGTATTTTTTTTTGGTTCTGTTTTGTTGTTTGTTTTTTATTGTTAAAACAAGTACCCAAATGGTATATATTGTGGTACCATGGCATGTACTGCTTAACACTTAATCGTAATGAATATTCATGAGCTCAGTAAAGCAGGTAAACTGACTTGATCCAGATGAGCGAGTTGTAAAACTCTGGGTCGATGGACTCCAGGTCTTTCAGAGTCAAGGGCTTGTTCAGGATGCGCTTGTAGAACGGCAGTGAGAAGCCCGTATCGATGAATTTCGAATGAAACAAGGCCTGCAAAAAGCACAAAGAATAAATGCTAGATTTTTGCCACTTTAATGTTCATCAATGTCCAAATCCAGTTAAGAAACAGGGGCAGCTGTTTAATATCACAACATCTGGAATGCAATCTGACATTGACCAAATATGGCAAGACAGCATTACCATGGCGATGAAGCGTCCAATGAACCGGAAGTATTTGAGGTGGTCGGGGTTGATGTAGGAGGCGGGGTTTATCTGGAGGCAGTAGTTGTCTTTGCCAGCGTATTCAAACAGACAGTACATGGGGTTCAACACCTCGTGAGACAACAGGAAGAACCACTCCCTGCACAAAACACACAACACACTTCATTTCACAGCATCACATGAGGTTTACTGTACACTGGATGCAAGCCATGCAATGTGATGCATCAAAACTGAATCTCTCCTAAATAACTTGAAAACACTGCATCAGAGCGCGAGAGGCATGAATAATTTGGGAAAACCTTTTTCTTCCCTTTGCATGTTCACATTTGTGTTTACTCTTTATAGGAACGGACTCGCTTTTATTCATATTGTAAATCAGTTTTTATGTTGCTTTCAATTAAAATTTGCTTTCAATTTTAAATTATTTTGTTGCATTTTTGTAATTTATATTATATTTGTTTATATATATATATATGTGTGTGTGTGTGTGTAGTTTTTATTTTATTTATTTTCAAGTTAAACTAAATTAAAATGAGACATGATTACTTGGCAACTAGCTGAAAAAAAAACAATTTGATGTTTTTATTTTGCATGCTTATGTTTTTGTTTTATTTTATTTTAGTTAACGTGCATTTCAAGTAATGAAAATGTTTTAATTTATGGTTTTAATTTTAGTTTCAGTTATCAATAATAATAATAATAATAATAATAATAGGGCCCATTCCTGCTGTTTCTGACCAATTCTATTAAAATCTCACTACAATATAATAAATACAGTTATAATTGAGATTTGATTGTGATATTATTAAATAATATATCATACTAAAACAATAAATATATTATAACTGTAGAAATATAAAAAAAGTATCAAGTATTTAATAACAAAATATTTTATAGTACAATGAAAAATGACTTATTACTAATACTATGTCTTTTATAAATTTTTTTCAACGTTAAACAAATTATCTTGTATGTGTACGGGTTTGCATGTGTTGATGGTATCACAACACACATATTTAATTAATTAAATTCCTGTCTGTGCAATTTGATAATCGCAGATTTTGATATATCATGCAGCCGTCCTCTAGAAAGCTTTGATCTGATCTTTATTCTCCAGAAAGAGTGAAATCTGAAGCTTGCCTGGCCACGCCTCCATAGTCAAGCCCCTCCTCCCCGGGGAAGATGATCCACAGCCTGCGCCGGAGATCCTGAGCGTTGAAACTCATGATCTGCAGGGAGACACCAGAACAACGTCATTTCACATCTCAGAGACTCCAGACCGTGAGGATGTCTGACGTGTTTAAAGACATTCACAGGCTCCATGCGAAGTCTCTGATCTGTTTTTAAACGCTGGAGCTGCTAGCAGAAAAACACCATGGTGAAACAATAATCATGGGTTATTTTGAAGTTAGTACCTGCTGGAAGGAGTCTTCAAACAGCGTTTTGCGGGTGACGGTGATTTTTATGTGCTGTGGCATCGATAATTGCTATAATGAAAAATTAAAACCAAATATTAATTGTTAAGGAAATCATTTTAATACAACTTAAGAAGTTACAACATCCATATTGAGAATTTACTTCACCCTCAGGTCATCAGAGATGTAGATGAGTTTGTTTCTTCATCAAATCTGGAGAAATGTAGCATTGCATCAGTGTCTCAGCTGTGGATGCTCTTCAGTGAATGGGTGCCGTCAGAATGAGAGCCCAAACAGCTGATAAATACATCACAATAATCCACAACACTCCAGTCCATCAGTTAACATCTGGAGAAGTCAAACACGGTGTGTTTGTAAGAAACAAATCCATCAAAGATGTATTTAACTGTAATAACACGCTTCCTCCAGTGATAAAGTCTATCTCCTGTTATCGCTCTAAATCCAGCCACATATTTGTCTACAGGTGTTTTGGACTGTAAACCTTGTTTTATCCGTGCAGATTTCACTGGAAAAACAATATTATGGATAAAGGGCTTGTATTTTAGCCAGAAGTGATGGTTTGAAGTTAAAAATGATTGATTTGTTTCTTACAAACATGCAGCTTTTCTCTTCTCAAGACATTAACTGATGGACTGAAGTGCTACTGTGATGTTTTTATCAGCTGTTTGGACTCTCATTCTGACGGCACCCATTCACTGCACAGCATCCGTTTATGAGACACTGATGCAATGCTACATTTCTCTAAATCTGATGAAGAAGAAAAACTCTTCGATGACACGAGTGTGAGGACATTTTCAGCAAATGTTAATTTTTTGTATGAGCTATTCCTTCATAACTCATCTGCCCAACTTCAGATATTTGCTCATGAATATTTCCGGATTTAGCGATCCATAAAAACACAACTGGACCCTGAACACACAACTGAAGGAGATCCTCACCTGACACCAGAATCTGAAGTACTGAACTTTGGCTTTGAAGTCTCGTACGTATGTGATCTGAGGGCCGTTCTCACTGAAGGGAGGAGAAGAGCGAAAAGTCATTATACAAGCTGATCAAAATCTAAAAGCACCACAGCAAAACATCATCTTGATTTAATGTCTAAACATGAAAATCACTCAAGTTAAATTGCTTTGCATGCAAACCCTGTCTGGTTACTTCATAAACATGCTCAAACTGAACACTCATGTGATGTGAAACATCTTTATTAAAGACTTATCTAGATGCCCTAAACTTTTAATCTGACGCTTGTGACGGTGTTTGTTTGATAGGAATATTGTGACATCAGCAGCTCGTCTGACGTAGAGGATAGCTTTGTGCCTTCATGTGGATCAATACACACATTCAGAGAGAGGTGTGTTTGCGTTCTCTGAGCGGAGTCATAACAGAAGATTATCATCGAATGTGTTTCACACAAACCCGATTTTCCTGTTATACATGTAATGTCTGATAAACAAACACCGTCACCCGAAAGAGCTTGGAGGCCAGTCTCAAGGACGTAAATTACATTTAAAATCCGATTTATACCTAATGATTACAAAAGCATGTTCTCAGTAAAAAGATCGTTGCAGATCGTAATGCAACAGTGAACGCTGCACTCCTGCTGACATCATCACGCGACCGTGAACAGTTCTGCACTGTTTGCACTCACAGAGAGGATTTCCCAGTCCGAGGGTCGATGTAAGTGGTGGTTCTCCGGGTGTGATCTACGAAGTAAGGGATCCCATCGACCGTAAACCTCATCTCCCAACCTTCAGGCAGTGGCTTATCGTTTAGCAAACTGCACAACACAGAAACAGAGCCATGAGCACACTTTAATAAGCATCACGTAAGACCTAGTGACTCAATGATCGGGGCAGTAATTACTTATTTAAATTCAAAATGCATTGCTCTTCACTTTTGAATTTAAAACATTTTGTAATTTTAAACAGCTGAAAGACGGGTGCATTGAAGGACATAAATGTCCAAAGTGCGTTATTGTTTCTCCATGTAGACATTTTAGAGGAAATAGAGAGCGGATCTGACCCTTGTGTGCGCGGATCCTCCCACTGCGTCGTTCTGGTGGAGTGATGAACGAAGTAAACTCTGCCATTAGAGTCCGTTCTCTTCTCTGAGAGAGACACAGATGGAGACACAAGGAGAAAAGTTAGAAAGAATGGAGACGAGATGTGCTTAAGACTTTCAAAACTTTTACTCAGAGTCAGTTGGGACACTGAAAGCTGCTTCAAAGGTGCAGATAATAAGATTACAAGAACAATAAAAAGTGCAAGCTAGTCCAGCATATTACAGAAGAGCGTGCAGTTTTAGTATGTCGCTCTCTCTCTCTCACCCCATCCGTGTGGAAGAGGTCCCAGTGGGTCAAACTCTTTATTCTGGGTGGCTGAAACCTGATCCTGAAGTTACAGAAAAGCACAAAGGAGAACATTATGGCTCACTGTGTATATATGTTAAAATCTGAGCAGAAATGCATGCATTTAGTTTCCTCACCCCGATGATGAATCTTTGGTTGAACTGCTGCATGGCTCCCTGCAGCTGACTGCGCTGGTGCTGCCACTGCTCGTAGTTTCTCACCGTCTCCATCGTGGGCCGCTGCCACGTGGTGGTTCTGCTAATGTGGTCCACAAAATACACCCGGCCCATCGGGTCCACACGCCGCTCCCAGCTGCAAGAGAGAAGTGAATGTGAGGCAAAAATATTCATGCATTAAGATTTTCATCAACGTTTCTAACAATATTGTGTTGTATTTAAGAACTGTCAGAATAAAAAAAAATAAAAATGTAATTGCAACTTTTTCTGAAAATCTGTTGAACTGCTAGATATAAACTCACGATTGCAAGAAAAACGTCAGAATTGTGATATAATCAAACTTGCATTTGCACAAAAATTTAAATACAAGGTACAAGACATAAACTCAGAATTAAGAAATCGAAACTTGTGATTACAAGAAAAATAAATAAATAAAATCAGAACTGCGAGATAAAATGTTGCAACTACCGGTTTTATCTTTTATTCAATAGCAGAAATATGCTTCGACAGAAACTAGATTAATTACAAATCTGAAGTATTTCAGTATTAGTAAACATCCCTAATCACAGCGCAGAAAAGAAGATCCTTAAAAAATAACATGCATTTCTTAAACAAAATATAGTTTTTCTTGTTCTTGGTTTTGTAAAAGACCACTTGGCAGTTATTTTATATAATATAATGACCAGAAAAGTGAATATGAAACAGCGTCTCCCTGATAAATGAGATGCGTTTAAACATCAAACCTTCATTATCAGTCCAGACCATGAACTATTAAGCTGAAATATCCAAACTCCACCATACATGCACTGCACTGACTCGGAGTTACAGTTGTAATCTGGTTAAAGTATGTGTCCACTTTGTGTATGGCGTAATTCAGTGAACGAGGACGGTTTCTTACCTAGGGGTGTAAGAAAATATCCATACACGTGAGTATCGCGATATTTTATTTGGCGATACTGTAACGTTTCTAAAAAACTGAAAATAGATTCATGGCACTTGTTTTGCTTTGTGTTTATTTCCCGACCGCTAGATGGCAGTCTTCATCTCTGAACAAATCCTGAGTAACAGGAAATACTAGCATTAGAACGCGCCACTAATGTTAGCGTTAATATAGTTCGCTGCTAGTAATGGAGGGTTAAAAGGAAATTGTCCCGGTTCATGTTTCGGTGTACAAAGCTGAAGGGATTACGTCATTTGGGCTTTTGTGGTAACGTGCTCGCGTCGCGGTTTCGGCGATTCCACACACAACAAAAATACAAACGACAAAATACGAAAAACCTGTGAAATCCAAGTGGAAATGTTCAACATCTGTATTTAATTTATTGTTTTATAACAAGTTTCGTTTTCTTTAGGAATCCTCTAAGCACTTTATTTTTTGTCGATATTAAGCCGCTGCAATTACTTTATTCAGATCAAAATATTGTACGTTACAATTGTATCTTTTTATAAAACACATTTTTTATATATTATACATTTAACTAAAGGATCCTGCAAGCACTTTAATTTCCCCCCTTTTGTCTCGTACTGCACAAAACGTTTTTCAATAACATTTAATGTTACAGGTACTGATTATTGCAAATGCATATCCGACTGTGTTCTGGTTAAACAATTTTTATCTATTTATTTATTGCTAACGTTTGCATATTTGCCTTTGGTGGTGTGTTCTTAATGACAGCTATTCCTAAAATAAGAAATATCCCAATATATCGGATTGCTTACAGTATCGCAATATATCGTATCACAACCCCAGTATCGTGATATGTATCGTATCGCCAGATTCTTAGCGACACACAGCCTTATTCTTACCCCACCGGCAGAGTCTCTGGTCTCTCCCACGTCGTCTTCTTTGCTACATGGTCAACATAATATAAACGGCCGTTCTGATCGACACGCTGCTCCCAGCTACACACACACACACAACAACGATATGGGCACTGGTATCAACAGATGGCTGATAACATTAGCCTAATATTTACTCAAAATTAACCAACACATTTTCAAAAATAGAAAGGTGATTTGTAAACTCGGGAAGTGACGTACTGGGGAGGCAGAGGTCCAGTGTTGGCTACGCTGGGAATCCTGCTGGGGGCGGGGACTATACTGAGGGACGTCCTTCCAGGCTGCTCCACTGTGGGGGCGGGGTTTGACTCCGAGGCTCCGCCTCCAGTGGGATTCCGAACCGGAGTGTCTGATCTGGACGAATCGCTGCTGTCAGGAAATGAGCCGGTAGAGGAAGCTGCAAAGAGAGGGAAAAACACCACCACCACTTCTTCATTGCAGTACGATTTTTTTCAACAACTAATAAAAATGCATACCTTTTTTGTTTCAGAAATTAGTTTAGGCTGCATTAAATTGATCAAAACCGATACTTATAATGTTAATAAAAATTATATTTCACATAAAAACACTGTCTATTCTTCTGTGAATCCTGAAAAATAAAATGTATCACTGTTTTGACAAAACTATGAAGCAGCACAACTGTTTTCAACATTGATAATAATCAGAAATGTTTCTTGATTAGCAAATCAGTATATTAGAATGATTTCTGAAAGATCATGTGAGTAATGCTGCTGAAAATTCAGCTGTGCATCACAGAAATAAATTACATTTTAACATATATTCACATATAACAGTTATTTTGATTTGGGAAAAAAAAAGTCTTTACTGTATTTTTGATCAAATAAATGCATCCCTGGTGAGAATTCTTTTAGAAACAGAAGTGTGTTTACACGATACACTGTAATACAACTTCAACAAAAATCTACCAAAAAAAAACTTATTTTTGACTTCATCTGACATATTTAATCATAAAACAGCAGAGCATGAAACATCTAAATTCTATAACCGAATATGTCCGTGTGTCTGGTCTCACCTGGGGAAGACGTGGGTCTGTGTGGGGTCGGCGGGGGAGGTCGTGAGGGTCGCGGGGGTCTCAGGGGTCGCGACCCTCTGGATGACACCGAAGGAGAGTCCATTCCGTTCACACGGCCGTTCGGAGCCAACGACTGATCCTGAGCGTCTGAGACTGATGGAGATGGATCTCTGCTTCTCCAGAAAAACACAAGACATCAGATTCAGATGCTTAGTTGGAAATCACGCATGTAAAATGATTAGAGACATGTGACATTCCTCAACCAATCACAGATTCGCTTCATCTTTCAGCCAAATTACAACTAAAAGGGGTCATATGATGCAATTTACATTTTTCATTTCTCTTTGGAGTGTTACAAGTTCTTGGTGCACAAATAAGATCTGTGAAGTTTCAAAGATTAAAGTCTCAAATCCAAAGAGATATTCTTTATCAAAGTTAAGATCTGCCACGCCCCCCTAAAACGCCTCGTTTGAACACGCCCCCACACGTCTACATCACTATGTGGAAAGAAGGCGTGGTTTCAGTAACACAGTTAGTGTTGAAGCAGTCATGTCAGGGAGATGTGTGTATCTAGGAGAAAACAAAAGCATTTTATTTGCTCTTCTGAAAGTAGATGCATTTAGGAATCTTTAAGATTAATTAAAACAGAACAGCAATGCATTTTATGGACAACCGTTTGGCAATCTGGCGCTTCTGAATCAGCTACTTTAAGCATGTTTTGTTATTAGCTATTAAATGTTTAAATGCAGAGTTTTGCGTGTCAAAAAAAAACTCATATGACCCCTTTAAGAAACTGTGTGTGCTAAAATATCTTCATTTACACTTGCACTTTCTGGAGATACCTTCTGCTTAAGTCTTCATGAATGTCAGATTCCCCGTTTAAAGTATCTGTAAAACAATAACATCAGTTATTTGTGGTCTTTTTGTGTCAAATATCAAGTGTTCTTCTAACAAACAGAGAGACTGACTCTTGTTGTTGGCCTCGGCCGACTGGAACGCTTCGGGATCCACCGTCAGACCGTCCAAACACACGGACAGATCCCCGATGTGGTCCGACTGATCTCTGTCTGTGTACAGCTTCAGCATCTGCACCACCTCACAGACTGAAAGAGACACAACCGAAGAGAGACGCGGATGAAGTCCCTCCATTGAAACTGTGTGTACGGTATACTGGTATACTCAATAGTTTGTTTGTTATCTGGCTCGGCTCGGTGTTCATCTACAGTTCTCTCTTCACAGCAGTTCAGTCAGTGTACTGTTTGAGTAAATGAATTACTCCGGGATATTGGTTTGTTTGAACTCAGAGGGACTGTCGCCACATTAAACAAGTTAACAGCTTAAGTCATTTGTGGATTAATGCGTATTGGAGACGCGAACCGTTTAAAAAGATTCAGTTCAATTTGGTGAACTGGTTTAAAAAGATCCGGTTACATCGAATGATTCGTTCGCGAACCGGATATCACAAACTGCTTTGTTTTGAACTCTCTCACAACAGACAAGGAAGAGAAGACAATGCTGAATAAAGTTGTAGTTTTTGCTATTTTTGGACCAAAATTTTATTTTCGATGCTTCAAAATATTCTAACTCACCCTCTGATGTCACATGGACTACTTTTATGATGTTTTTCTTACCTTTCTGGACATGGACAGTATACCCTACACACAGCTTCAATGGAGGGACTGAGAGCTCTCGGACTAAATCTAAAATATCTTAAACTGTGTTCTGAAAATAAACGGAGGTCTCACGGGTTTGGAACGACTTGAGGGAAAGTTATTAATGACATAATTTTCATTTTTTGATGAACTAACCCTTTAATGTGGTTGCTGTGGTTAAAGCAGCAGAGCAGAAACACAGAAACACAGAAACACTCACTCTTCATGTCGTGTGTTTTGAGCGTCTGGCTGATGTCGAGGGTGGCCACACCCAGGAGAATATCAGACTTCAGCGTCTGGTGACTCCAAACACGGAAGATCAGCTTGCTGAACGGAGTCACGATCCTGATGGACAAACACACACACACACACTCAGCAAACACACCCGAAATACAGTCTATAATCAGTTCTGATGTCATCCCCGCTGATTGTTTAACAATCACTTCACGTCAGGAAGATGAAAGCACTTTAGTAGAGAAACAAGCTGCATGACAATGAGCAACAGGAACTGGTCGAGCCTGTGCAAAATCACACAAATACAGGCCTGAAATCAAGGCAAACTCACACAGTGAGCGGCTGCTTCCATTTGGGCGAGTGTGTGTTGCTGCATTTCTCTGTCTTTTTGGACTGGCCGTCCACACACACCTCCACGTACGGACTCGGGCCAAACCAATTCTTCTTGTTGTCCTTGAGTTTGGCCGAGATCACTGGAAACAGGAAGAAATGGTCAAAACAATGCGGTGCATCCATGCTGACTTCTGATCTTTCACTAAACATTACCACAGAAAAGAGTTGTGTTGAAAAGGAAGTTAAGGTTCATTTTAAAAAGTTTGTTTTTGTTTATAATGTGCATTAAATATGCAAAAATTTGCATATTTAAAAAAATGTGATGTAGATTGTACAGAACATTTTTTTTTTTATTGCTTTAATGTGTTACTAATTATCAAGCTTTTTATCAAAAGTTTTTTTTAAATTACAAATTCCTTTAAAAATGTGTAAAAGTATCTTAAATAATTTTTTTTATTAAAATAGCGCTGAGATAAAATAAAATTAGATAAAAAAACTTTGCAATTAACTGAAATAAGTTTAAGAACTAAATAAAATAAAATTAAACCAGTGAAATAAATTAATCCTAAAACAAAAATGTATTAAATAAATTTAAAAGCACATAACTTACCAAAAACATTCAACTAAAATTGAAAAGAAAATGGAAAATATTAAACTAAAGCTAATTTAAGATATTAATAAAAATGTTAATATTATATAAATAATTAAATAAAATAACACAGGTCTTTAGCTATTGAGAAACATGAAATATTACGTTCATCATATGAGTAAAATATAACTTCAAGACAAATTCTGTTAATGCTAACCGAAACTATTAAGATTAAATAAAATATTTATATTTACTTTGCATGACTTCTGCTCCACACTGCACAATATTGTTGTTCAGTAGTTTAGTGTTTCCTATGTCTGTGATATTCTTTTAGATTTTTTTTACCTTTAATTCTATTTTATTTGCAATAATAGAGAAAAATATTAGTGTTTATTAATGTGACAGAACATCAAAGTCCAGCGATCAGATGCTCGTGGATGAGGAAGAAAGTCCCATCAGATAAGATCCCAGGTGGAAACATATGCAAACATACCCACGATCTGCAGCTGCGCTTTCATAGGGAAGCCATTAGCAGAGCCTGCTTTAGCAACACTGCAGGCCATGACAGGACAACACTCAGACCTGCGGCACAAAAAACACACAACACATTAACATCCAGCTGCTATTAATGATGCACACTGTCATTCTCACAACATTAGAGCTGCATGCCACAAGCAACATGCAGCTCTGCTTACTGACATCCAAAATAAATCTGAAGATATAGATCTGATGACACGAATCTCACAACAAAGATAATAATAATAATAATAGCAACTACTTCAGTAGACTTCCTGCTTCCTGACTAAGTTTATAGCAGCGTGGGAACTTGTAAACCTACTTTTTCTACAGTAGACCTATATATATAAACATTTTATTACGCAAAATCAGAATTTGCATTTTTTTTTTCATCACATGTATTTTTCTAAGCAATGTGCATAGATTAACAGCCCTGAAAAGTAACTTCAAAGACATCTTTATATCTCTTAATTTCCAGGAAAATATACATTGCCAATTAACGGTTTGATGTCTGTAAGACTTTTAATGTGTTTGAAAGAAGTCTCTTGTGCTCACCATTTATTTGATTAAAATTACAGTAAAATTATTAATATTGTGAAATATTTTTACAATTTCAAAAGAACTGTTCTCTGTGTGAAACTATGTTAAATTATCATTTATTTCTGTGATGCTCCGCTGTATTTTCAGCATCATTCCTCCAGTCTTCAGTGTCACATGATCTTCAGAAATCATGAAAATATGATGATTTACTGCTCAAGAAACATTTCTGATTATTATTAATGTTGAAAACAGTTGTCCTCCACAATATTTTTGTGGAAACTGTGATGCATGGTGTTTTAGGGTATTTTGATGAATAAAAAATGTTCAGAAGAACAACATTTATTTGAAATAGAAATCTTTTGTAACATTATAAATGTCTTTACTGATCAATTTTAAGTTGTTTTTGCTGGAATTATTTATTTATTTATTTATTATAATATTTAAAAGTATTAAATATTGGCCAGCCGCCATTTTTTATATATAATATTAAATATATTTTTAGATTTATAAAAAAATTTAAAATACTGTTGCCAAGCATTCAAAATATTTAATGCACAAAGTTAAAAAACAACAGTAAAAATCTAGTTGAAAGGTTTCCAGTTAAACTAGGTCAGATTGGATGACAATGACAAGACATTAAAATATTACGCAATTTTTCCAAGAAATGCATGAGTTATTCAGCATGACAGAGGAACCGAAACTCAGGGAAACAAACCAAGCTCACCATACTCCAAAGCTGCAAACCACAGTTAATGATGAAACTAGACAATCCACACAGTGTTCGATATCTTTTAAACAGGAGAACAAAATGAGATTGTCTTTCTCTGTTTCCTGTTGTAAAGAGATCCCGGGCTCGGTAACTTCTCCTCCAGTTACATCACAATCAAACCGAGATCTGAATAAACTTTCACTCGAGCTGATCTTTGGGTTAATTATTCATCATCGCTGATCGTGTGTCGCTCCACAATAACAGCTCAGAAGAACGAGAAAAAACAGCAGCTAAAGCTATTTAAATGCCACTGTTACGCTTCCAGGTTAGAGATGATAACAGATGTGTTCTCTCATTATCTAAATATCACTCATCCAGCCAGAGAATTGGCACAGGAAAACCAAAGACTTCTGCTATTTCCTCCCGATCAGCTCTTTCTGCTGTCAGTTTAATGAGCAGTGACTTCCAGTTAACCACTGAAGAGTCAAACACCCTTTCCAAACGTCAGTCTGTTTGTTTGAGATGTGTAACATAACAACAACTCACTCGACCAATGGCGTGAGTTTGGGGGCGGGGCTATATGTCAGAGGGAGGGCGTGCCTGTGGTGATAAAATAAACAAAAGATCCTGCATTAAAACCAAAACAAAACATTTAGTGACTGGTACAGTGGAATGAGAAAGTTTGGGCACCACTCAGAACACCCTAGCAATGCTTATAATCTAATAACTTTTAAAAACAAAAGAGTACTGCTGAAGTACAGTGATTGGTAATATCACGTCGCTGTCTGGAATATTTGATTGTGATGGCATTTTATAACCAAAACTATTAACGATTATGTTCTAATCGATTAATCTGTTGGTTATTTACTTGACTAATCAGGTAAGATTGGTAAACATTACTTCTATTTATAAAGTCTCTGTCTTCAAATACACCTAACTTGTGTTTTGTCCATAGAAATGTATTCTTCACTATTACAATATTGCATTGCGCCATAAATAGTAAACAATTGGGTTACTTAGTTGTGGAAAGTAATGCATTACGTTACTTTTTAACACATAATATGACTTATATCTTCAACGCAAAACAGTTCCAGAGGGGATCAACACAAAACAGATTTAGAAAATTAGCATAGTAATAGTTTCCTCCAAAATACTGGTTACTAAAGCCATTGCTAGTATTGTAAACTCATGCAATGTACCTCCTTAAAACACTGAAGCTGCTTCCAGGCTTTAATGAAATAATAACATAGTGAAACCACTGTATAGTGAAGTAAAAAGTGGTTTTGTAATGACTGGGTATTTTTTTCAACACCGCCGTATTTGCATGATATTACAATATAATTTAAATAATACCACAAGGTAACCATGATAGGCCTTTACTATGGTACTTTTGTCTCCCTACACTTATAAAAATGAATTTTATATCAGTGCTAATCACATGCAAAATACTAAAAGTTTGTGTTTATATAATATATGCATTTGTACTTTGCAGCATACATGTATATATTTTACAAGTGCATTTATATTCATATAGAATTTATATTATATATAAATATACATATTTTATCTATATACAAAACATTTGTCTTGATTATATACATGCATGTGCGTGTATTTAAATATATACATAATAAATATTAAAAGTACAAACACATTATGTAAACAAAAACGTATTTACAGTACTTAATCTAGATGCGATTAATCGTTTGATTGTGCTATTTAATATGTACCATAGGTGTTCAATACCATAGTATTCTTGGAAATACCATGTCCATTTTAATACCATGGTATAATAGCAATATATCATAGTATTAATATTCTGTTTTCGATGATAGTTTACCAGGCTAAATGTTGATGGAGATCATTCGAGCAGTTTCAGGACAAACCTGTTTAGCTAGGAAATATTTAAATCATCAAATCAGCTGAAAACAAAACCAACAACAAACTCAATACGAATATGACAGTTTTAACACGCCACATGTGTTCGTAAGTCAAAAAGTAGACGATAAACGCTCAGAAACATCTTTAAACACATGTTGATCGATTCCCACTGACAAAACTGTTATATTTATATAAGATTGAAATAATCAAAGTGATTGGTCGAGCTGTCAACACGCCTCAGTGTCGCTATAACGCAATGCACAGAAATAAGCGTTAAACTACAGCGCGCGGTCTCGAACAGCCGTTCATCTCTTACCCGAATCTATCGGTGGGTCAGATGTGAGACTTGAAGCCAAACCGAATCCGTCTTCAGGTAGTTTATTAGACAATCCTCACCGAGCGACTCCGGCTCAGATCAGGAGTGAACTTCCGCCATCTTCAACGGCAACACGTCATCAAAGACGCCGGTCTGAAACTAGCGCGTGCACTAGAGCCGAAGAGCGTTTGGCGCGCGTCGCGTTCAGTTGTTACTCCAGCAGAGGGCGCTTTGTGGCCCAGAGATTTAAATCTTAGGAAAACATATAGATTTTTTTATTTGGTTTAAAAATATTAAACTTATTTGATTGAAGTGTCCTCTATGAATAATATTTTAAATGGCTCATTCACTAATAATAATCGACTGTGATTGGTCCATCTTGACCTGAGGAAAAACCACGTGATCAACATTGTAGCTCTGCTAGAAGGAGTACCGCAAAAAACGGAACTGACAATAAAATAATTTTCTACCTATTAAATTTTGTTTTACTGACGTTTACACCTACCCCAATTCTAAACCTACCCCTTACAACAGTGCAAAAATAGTAATTGTTGTTATAGGGTATGAGAAAATGTTGTTTAGTGACAAGTTTTTGTTTTATGCCATCTGAATAGCTATTGCATTTAAAGCACACAGTGAATAATTTTAAAGGCAAACACGGTAGGGTGCATAGACATATAAATACCTAGACGCCTCATTGGCCACTCGACCGCACGTCAACGTCGCCGCCATATTGGAGCGGCCAACTCTCATAACTCTAACGTACATCAGGACAGAAGAAAACATACCTGACTCATCGACAGATTGGACATCTACAAACCGTCACACGATAATAAAAACAGGCTCCGAAGTCCCGCTCTGAATCAACCGAGTCGCGAACAGACTCCGAAGTGCCGATCTGAATAAACCGAGTAGCGAACATGCTCCGAAGTCCCGCTCTGAATCAACAGAGTCGCGAACAGGCTCCGAAGTGCCGATCTGAATCAACCGAGTCGCGAACAGGCTCCGAAGTGCCGATCTGAATCAACCGAGTCGCGAACAGGCTCCGAAGTGCCGATCTGAATCAACCGAGTCGCGAACAGACTCCGAAGTGCCGATCTGAATCAACCGAGTCGCGAACAGGCTCCGAAGTGCCGATCTGAATCAACCGAGTCGCGAACAGACTCCGAAGTGCCGATCTGAATCAACCGAGTCGCGAACAGACTCCGAAGTGCCGATCTGAATCAACCGAGTCGCGAACAGGCTCCGAAGTGCCGATCTGAATCAACCGAGTCGCGAACAGACTCCGAAGTGCCGATCTGAATCAACAGAGTCGCGAACAGGCTCCGAAGTGCCGATCTGAATCAACCGAGTCGCGAACAGGCTCCGAAGTGCCGATCTGAATCAACCGAGTCGCGAACAGACTCCGAAGTGCCGATCTGAATCAACCGAGTCGCGAACAGGCTCCGAAGTGCCGATCTGAATCAACCGAGTCGCGAACAGGCTCCGAAGTGCCGATCTGAATCAACAGAGTCGCGAACAGGCTCCGAAGTCCCGATCTGAATAAACCGAGTCACAAACAGGCTCCAAAGTGCCGCCCAACATACATGGAAAAACAAAGCACTGTTTCAAAATGTGTGTTTTCTGCATGAGTGTGTTTAATGTGCATTATAGAACAAAATGGCAAGCATCGTCAAGTATTTTACATTATTTGACTCATTAATTGAATAAAATATAAAATCTTGAGGGAAGCGGCGGGGAATTCATGTTTATTAGTCAGGTTTTGTGTTCACAAATAAACCACTCTATTCCCAGAGAAAGGCAGAACTGAAAACTTAAATAAAATGTGTTTCTTGAGCTGAGATTGATTCAGAGGATTTTCTATTATATATATATGTGTGTGTGTGTGTGTGTGTGTGTGTGAGTACATGTATATACTATTATACATAGAATTTAATAAATCTATTATATCTCATATGTTATTGTACCGTTGTACTCACTTTTCATATTATTCACTTTACTTTAAGTTGTACTACATATACTTTTTAATATAACATATCACTTTTACTATATTTCTACTGTGCACTGTATCAGTGGATATTTTCATTTTCACTGGATCCATAGCCTCATCAGTTACATGTGTTATTATTTGTTGTATTCTTAGGCTAAAGTGCTATCAAAATGAAAAGCAGACTTCAAGTGTGTGATTTGTATTTACTTGTTTTATTAAATTTTCTCAACGATAGTAAATTATTAGTGTTTAAAGATGTATTATTTAGGTTTCATCCCAGTGCTTCAAAGGGAATGGGTTGTGTTCCGACCACTGATCTATATATATAACAGATCAGTGATTCTGACCTGAGACACAAGAAAGAGAGATAAAAAGAAAGAAAAATGTTGCAATTGAACACAGAGAAAGCAATAAAACAACTACATATCATGTAATTTACATTCAAATTACATTACATGAATATGTCACAGACAGTTATACTAAATTAGCAGATTTGTAAACCGAAAAAATCAACGAAATCATCAAGTGAGACAAATGTGAGCTTTCAATTAATAATTTTCCAAACCTTACTAAACAACTGGAGGCAAAGTTTTTTTAACTGTTTTTTAACCTCTGAAATTGGTTGGTAAGTGAGAACGTTAATATGGTGTTTTTATTCAGTAAAAACCGCAGCTCCCCCGTTTCCTTTCATTTGTTTTAAGGCAGTCTTGCCCTCACTAACATGGCGGACGCACTGACGTATCGCGGCAATGGCTCAAAGCGGCCAATGAGGCGTCTAGGTATTTATATGTCTATGGTAGGGTGCGTCACAAATCACGTACTTACCGTATGCACTTTTCTATAACGTTTTGTAATGTAAAGAATGCAAGAGTTGTGCGTTCACACTGAAAATTCCAAAAAGAGAAGAGCACTTCCATACCCGGATGATGCACTTAAATAACCGTGATAAAAAATTGTGAGTGTGAAAGGTTTTTTTTTATGCAGTCATATGCACTGAACTGTTGCAACTTTTATTATGTATCGAAGGGGGGTTGAGGCTATTATAAATGACAAAATATGCATATATATAATTCATAGACTCAATTGTTGAGTCAGCCTATAAGCGCATGCGTCATTTGGGACGCAGCTGGTGATACGTTAATGCTACCAGCTAATGCATTTACAGTATATTAAAGTTTAGCCAAAACGAAAACTTTAATACATTATCAACAATAATAATAACAGTCAAACAAACGAAAAATCAATACATTCATAGATATTGTTGCATGCACTTGCAAAGGAATATACACATTTACTCTAGTTAACTTACATTATTTTACTTTTATCTCCACAGCAATAAATAAAGAATTCTGCAACCAAAAGGTGCTTCAGTCACAGTGTGAACGCACTTCACAAACCAATGTCATAGATAACACCCTGCAAACTCTTGTGTACGTCACAATCACACAGAAGAAACAGCTCTTCTCTGAGATGAGCAGAACCTCAGATGTTCAACCAGAAATAATACAGCGGCGATTCCCACCAGACCAGACAGAACCAGACGAACCAGAGCCTCAGAGATGCCACAGTGATCCACACAATCTGAAAGAGACGAGACGTGTTCAGAAACATCTTCTGTGCCATTTAATGTCTTTGTGAAAACGCTGTACAGAGGTTATTGTGGCAGGAAGAGAGATCTAAAGGTAGTATTTCTCATACCTTCCTGTGGTGAGCAGATCTCTTTCTTGTGAAGACGGACGCTCTTATTGCTCACTGGATTCACAGCCGTGCATCTGTAGGTCTCTGGATCATTATAATGAAGATCTAATGATAAACTGAGGTTGATGCTGAGATCAGGATTGCTGTTCTGATTCACTATTTCACCTCCTTTATACCACGAGATAGACACGTCTCGATCATTCTTCACCGAGCAGAACACAGAGCAGAAATCCTCCGTTTCTTCTGGCTGCTTTAAACAACCTGATAGAGATTTGTTTAGTATGTTACATTTCAGTGTTAAAGTTCAGACAACCTTTATTTTTTTGCTTTACTGACTCAAAAACAAGCTTCAAGTTTAGAAGAACTCTACAGGACAAGACAGCAACGAGTGAAGGGACTCAAAAGACTCACCTGTGGACCGGTGCACAATCACAGGTACAGACACAGGTGCTTTAGGACAAGACAAATAGTTTGTTTAATAGCCACATTTTGCAGAAACCACCCAATCATACATCTCATCTACATCATTATGCTATTTGAATATTAATTATGAATATAAGAGAAAATCCACAACTATTCTCAGAAAACAAAATCTGTACAAAATCTGTCCTGTACCTTTTCAAAAGGCATACTTTTGTATCTTTTAGGTACTAATATGTACATTTAGATACTAGTATGTATCTTTAAGGTACTAACAAGGACTCGGAGAAAGCTTTTTACCTTTTTTTTTTATGAGACACTGATGCAATGCTACATTTCTCCAAATCTGAAGAATCAAACTCGAATCACCTGAGGGTGAGGACATTTCCAGCAAATATTCGGAGCGGATTTGCGAATCATTTGAGTCAGTTTGGGAGCTCGGAGCAGGAATCATTTGAATCATTTGAGTCAGTTTGGGGATCACGAATCATTTGAGTCAGTTCGGGAGTTCGGAGCGGGTCCGCGAATCATTTGAGTCAGTTCGGGAGTTCGGAGCGGGTCCGCGAATCATTTGAGTAAGTTTGGGGATCGCGAATCATTTGAGTCAGTTCGGGAGTTCGGAGCAGGTCCGCGAATCATTTGAGTCAGTATGGGGATCGCGAATCATTTGAGTCAGTTCGGGAGTTCGGAGCCGGTTTGCGAATCATTTGAGTCAGTTTGGGTGTCCGAAGCCGGTTCGCGAATCATTTGAGTCAGTTTGGGGATCGCGAATCATTTGAGTCACTTCCAGGGTTCGGAGCGGGTTCGCGGATCATTTGAGTCAGTTTGTGGATCGCGAATCATTTGAGTCACTTCCAGGGTTCGGAGCGGGTTCGCGGATCATTTGAGTCAGTTTGGGAGTTCGGAGCGGGTTCGCGAATCATTTGAGTCAGTTTGTGGATCGCGAATCATTTGAGTCACTTCCAGGGTTCGGAGTGGGTTCGCGGACCATTTGAGTCAGTTTGTGGATCGCGAATCATTTGAGTCACTTCCAGGGTTCGGAGCGGGTTCGCGAATTATTTGAGAATGATAATCTCTCTTATACCTTGATCTTTTGCCATTCAGCGGACAATATTAATGCATTATTTATTGTTTGTATGGGCAGCAGATGTAACTTACCATACACATCAACTCTGATCTTCCTCTCAGAGATGTCTAACCCGTTGGTGAGAGATACTTCATAAACTCCAGAATCACTTCTAGTGATATTCCTGATGGTCAATGATCCGCTCTCTTGATCCAGATGCAATCTTCCAGCAAGTTTATTTTCATAATCTGTAAAACCGTTCTCCTTATTCATCTGTGCTATACGTGTAGCAAGACTGTCACTTTTGTAAAACCATAAAGTCTCAGTGTTTTTATGTAGTTGAGTAGCTCCTGTGTGTAGAGTGAGAACATCTCCTTCCATCACGGTCTTCACCTCATCCCATCCAGCGCTCACTAGAGCTGAAACAATATTAAATGCATTAAATATGTTTGTGTGTGTGTTTGTAATGCTTGCCTTCTTTTCTTCTGAGCTCCAGAATGAAGCATACAGTAATCGTTTGAGCTGAAGGTTAAGTGAAACCTCTCACACTTCTGTTTATTTAATGCCTTCATTTCATTTGTACGTATTTCCTCTTCCTATTCTAAAGACTTCATCCTCAACACAAGTTGTTACTCAAAGTCAGAACAATCCTTAAGTCTCATGTTTCGGTCAGAGTCCAGATGTGAGTCCTAGAGCTGGGACACAGTTTTCTTCTTCTAATAAACTGACTGAATCATCAGTATTGAGTACAACATTGACTCTTCTTCCTGTAAAGAGATGTATTCAAGTTCACTCACCTTAAACACTTCAAGAGAGCGAAGTGAAAGGCTCATTTCCTGATCACTGATTTGTGGTTAAAATAATAAAGTGTGCATCATTAATATCTGTTTAGTTCTTTGTGTTCATGAGTTTATCACAGAATTGAACATTTAATTGTGTTCGACTTGTCTTAGTTTGATTGTTTGGATGCAGGTTTGAAACCTAAAGGACTTGCAGATGTGTGACTTCCTCCAGCTCTGAACCACAAAGAAAATGTCCATAACTCTTACCAGTTATTATCAGATCATAACCTTTCTGTTAAAGTGACGCATGCATAGATTTTTTGTTTGTTTTATGATATGTGTATAATACATCAACCAGAGATGATCTTACATCTTTTTCAGAGACAAAGACTTGACCAATTACTTTCAATTACTTACTAATTACTTCAAACTACATTTGTATAAAATGATTAGAAACATAGTAACATACTCACAACATCCGTCTACTCTTATGATATTTATTGCATCAAAGATACTGAACAAAGTATGTAAACCTGCCTTTTCACACTAAAACTCAAGGTTAAGTGAGAGAGCATTTCTAGATTGACTCTACGAGACCGTCGAACGGTGATGGTTCATTATTAAAGTTTTATTAAACACGTTTACTTTAACATTACTAGTGGCATATTTTAAGAAAAGTTCACTGACTAGTATCTACTGAACCAGTTTCATTAGGTTAACCAACAAGAGAAAAATGAATTAACATCGATATTAAAAAAAATATATGTATGAAATTATATCTTACCTTTAAGATTGATGAAAATCAGAATGAAAAGCCACATGCTGATGAATATTTACAGGTATCTTGAGGTTTACTGTCTGTGTTTCATGTCCACTGTCTCTTTACATCTTTGTTTCACCTAGTTTCCTGCTTCCTGTCTCTTCTGTGCTCTTTCTGTAGTTATTCTGCCTCCGCTCATTACTCAGATTGTGTAGGTGTGTCTCGTTATTACTCTGTTCATTTTAATCAAGTCTTGTATTTTGTGGATGTCGTCGGTGTCCTCAGTTCTGCTCTTGTGATTCCTAGTTCCAGTTATGTTCTTGAGATTGCTTGGTTCCTCTTTCTTGTTTTTTTTTTAATTATTGCGAGTTACGCTCGCTTGCAGCTAAATAATCTTTCAGTTTATTAATTTGTTCACATTCTCTTTAAACTATGTTTGAAATCATGACATTATGCTTTTAATTTACTAAAGTCACATTTAAGAGAGTTTCCACTCATGTGAGAAATATATTTTCACTTTCCCAAATATTAGTGTTTATTGCTAAGAACTAATATTTTAGAATTGATTGATTAATGAAGAGTGATTAATTCACTCTTGCTGTAGGTTCTATATTTCACCACTAGATGGAGATCAGTGACTGTCTGTAGTGTGTTGAGAGACCTGAGCCCTGTCTGTAAACCTAAAACGTCAAAGAGTACAGATACTGGAAGGACAGGGGCTGCATTCAATGTTCCAGAGTTTGAGGCGAGGAAGGCTGGAACGATAACAGATGGTGAATCACTATATACACCTGATATAATAGCTATTTTAATGGCACTAGAGTAGGAGTATGAAGTTAGACCTGATAAAGTAATGATATATTCTGATTCATTCATTTCAATCATTGGAAACAAATATAACTAACATTTGAACTGAAATCAAGATTAGGTTACAGTTTACAACAGATGAGAATAATAATTCAATGTATGTGGGTACCAGCACACGTGGGAATTCAAGGTAACGAGGAAGTAGACAAAATTGCCAAAGAAATCAATTAAAATGAAAGAAACCAAATATAAACATTGCACTCAGGAAATCAGAAGGAGAACATTTTAGAAGCATGCAGACAGTTTGGGACTCATGTCATACAGGTTGACACTATTACAAGGTTCAAAAAACCATAAAGAAAAGCCAAATATTGCACAAGTTAAGTAAGACAGAACAAGATATTTTCACACATTTACAAACAGGACATTCAAATCAAAATCATACGTTACACATGCTAAACATGGCCAAAGTAAAAAAAATAAATAATTGGGACTGTGCTGTGGATTTAATGATGTAGATGATGGTGGAACTCCTTATATGAGCATGTCTCTTGAAAAAGTGCGCCCACGCACACGCCGACCAGAGTAGTTTGTTCATTTTTACTCCAATTTTGAGTTTTCTGCTATAATAATAATTTTCCTAGGGAGATTTGACATATTAGTGTAATATATGTATAAGAAGATTGCTCAAAAAAGGACATAATGACATAAATTAAAAGCAAATAACATTTTGAATTTGAATTATTAATGTTAGTTTAAAATATTAAGGTTATGATAACTTCAGCCTTAACAGTTTTAACCCAAACTGAAATAAAACTCGAGAGTTAAAGTGATTTACTTAAAAATATAGTGTGCTTGGGTCACACAAAGGTTTAACCAATGGTTCAACTGAAGAACAACTGTCACTCAAGACTGTCACTAAGGGAACGGTGACCATTCCACACCCATCCCCCTTTGTTTTGCACAAGGTGAGGGCAGACAGATTTTAACACCTCAGGACAATGAGCACTAGAAAAAGGAGTGATGTTTGGTCTCATTTTGTGGCAACTACAGCCACTGAAGCAAAATGCAACATTATGCAAAAAAGGTTTTTCAACTAAAGGAGGAAGCACTTCTAATTTGAGAAGGCACCTTAAATCTGCACATCCTACGGTTCTGTTATCACAAGTTAGAACAGAGACTGAAGATGATAGCCCTGCTGCAGCTGGAGCGGTTTCTACCACCAGCACTTTTTCTGCTGGACCTTTGACGGCTTATGCTGGCACGCTGACCACATCTACAGCATCCAGTACACCAGCAGCAGCCACCATCATCCAAGGAGGCCACAACAACAAACTTCAATGAGCAGTTTTGTAACAAGAACAATGGATCCATTAAAACAAAGCAAACTTGATGAGGCTCTGGTGAGAATGATTGCTAGTGACTTTCAGCCATTTTCTATAGTGGAGGACAAGGGCTTTAAGGATTATTCACATCTTCTGGACCCGTCATACAGTCTACCTAGCAGAAAAACATTATGTAACTGTAATGCCTAGGCTTTATGACAAATTAAGAAGTGATATAATGGACAAAATCAAGACTGCCTCTGCTGTTTGTCTCACAACAGACTGCTGGACCTCTTTGACTACAACAAGTTACATGACTGTGACATGTCATTTCATAGAGGACTTTCAGATGACCTCCTGTCTCCTGGACTGCTTTGTTGAGGTTAAAACAGGATGTGGCCACAAGGTGGAATTCAACATATTACATGTTGAAAAGATTCACTGAAATCAAAGATCCGATCATCTCCACCCTGGCACTAACTAATGCATCTCTGCCAACCTTGTCACCAGAGGAATGGAACATTTCCAGAGAAATCTTGGACATTATTAGGCCATTTGAGGAGGTCACTAGGTCACCACAGAAGTGAGTGCAGAAAAGTAAGTAGTTTTAGGACATTTTTTAATTATTATTATTCAACTTAAAACCACATTTTTTAACGTCTCTTGATGCAGCCTTTTTTCTGTAGTCTTATTTATTTTACAAAAAAATATATGCAGTACTGATTTTTATTTTGTTATAATTAATTTATAAACAATTTGTATTTTTCATAGGTTTGTGACTGCATCCAAAGTCATTTTGATGACAAGAGGTCTTCAGAGGATTGTTGCCCGATATCAAAGTAATCCCTCCAGCTTTGACCCTGTTAAAAAACTAGTGGATGCCCTGATGTCAGAAATGACTAAGAGGTTTGGCAGAGTGGAACACATTGAAAAGCTTGCAGATGCTACTTGCCTGGACCCAAGGTTCAAAAAGCAAGCTTTTGTCAATCACCAGGCGGCAGAAGAGACAAGTAAAGAGGATTATTGCAGCTGCAGCAGCTATTAACCCAGCTCAGAGTGAGGAGGATACTTCAGATCCTGGTGCACTG
This sequence comes from Carassius auratus, assembly GCF_003368295.1. Lineage (NCBI taxonomy): Eukaryota > Metazoa > Chordata > Actinopteri > Cypriniformes > Cyprinidae > Carassius > Carassius auratus. The sequence continues at coordinate 848,403 of NC_039290.1, forward strand.
CCAGTGCAGGGGCCATGTTTTGGGAAGATTTTGATGAGAGGGTAGCAAACTTGAGGCCTTCTGCTACCTCTTCTAAGACCTCAGATGCGATGATGGAGATGCGGGCCTACCTTGCAGAGCCACTCTTACCTATGCCTTAAAGCAATGTTTGCAAAAATATAGCCACAGTGTCTTATTTATTTTAAAGCTTATTTATTTTTATTTATTTTTAAAAAGACTAGCGGCCTTGTTGTGCAATATTTAGTTTTTCTTTTTTTTATATATGGTACTTTTAAAGTTCATTTGTTAAGGTTATTAGACCCTGTGGCTTTATTATCTTTTAATTTAAAATTTTCTCTTTGTTACAAAGCTTTTCTGGCACATAAATAAACAATAAACAACAATTAAAAAGTATGTACACAGTGTTTTTTAATGTTTATAAAGTGTCATATGTTACAAAAGTATTGTTTACACAGACAACCTGATTTAATAACGGCACAATTAAACAAAAACAAACAAACAAACAGAGAGAGAAAAAAGATCAACATTTTAAGCATAACCAACTCTTTATTTCCACATTCAGTGTTATGGAAAAGTACCATCATGACAGAAATTAAAAGCAACAATTTGAAACCAGAAATGCATCACGTAACTGTAAGAGTAAATAATAACAATAATAATAATAATAATAAGTACTACGCATCCATTTGTAAGGAAAGTAGTAAATAAACAAATTTCTAGCCAATGTTGTCACTTCACGGGACAAAAGAACGACCAACCCGAAGAACCGAAAGATGAACTAATCAATTCTCTTTCCGGCTCAATACTGCATTATTTTACTGTCTATGGTTTTAGCGTATGGGTCTGTCCCGTGATTAAGGAATGACTCGACCCGAAAACTCATGAGATGAACTAATCAATTCTTTTTCCGGCTCATACTGCATTGGTTTTAGCCATAGACAGTAAAAGAAATGGACACAGCGACCCCATTGGAACTCAATTGAGACAAATGAAGCCCAGTTTTAGCGTTTTTTAGCACTTCTGTTTCTGACGCGCAGACTCAAACGAAGCTTGACGACGTCAGCAACCTGTCTGACAGATGTAAATCTTCTAGTAGCTGTGCGTGCAAACTGCCATCGTTAATCTTGCAGAGACGGCGAGCTTGAGCGGGGAGTTTTTGTCGTGAGTGAGCAGGAGTAAGTATTCTGATCAATTATTTTGTATAGTATTTTAAAATGTAACGCCAGTACGCCATGTTAAGTTAATTGCCTGCGAGCTTCTCCTCCTGTCTGTACGGTAATGTGACAGAGAGTCGAGTGGTTATGACGCAATCGTTAGCCTATTTTTTACAAAAACTGTTTATACGGGGCCATAATGTAACATAGAAGGTAATGGAGCCCTTTATACATTGTCGTGTATCTTTATAAATAAATAATGGACAAACAGAGTCTTTAAACGCCTCAGATGTAAAGTTATTTGCTGTCAAAGTGACGCCAAAATGAATGGGAGTCAATGGGATGCTAACTCAAGTGAAGTTCTGCTAAAAGATGGCAGCCCCCACCCGACTTCAACTTCCGGTCGACTTCCTTGCCGCCTGGTTTTAGCGTATTGGGTTGTCACGTGATTAAGGAACGAGAAAACCAAATGGAAAAGAAACAATTGTTTTTTTACACAAGCACATTGAAAACGTATTTTTGTCAGTTTTTTAATTGTAATTTCATAAATATAGTAGCCTAATGTGTTTGATGGTCTTTGAGTGACCTCTGCTGGCAGGATGTAGATATGACACCAATTGTATTAGCTGTTATTTTCCTATTTTTCCTCCAGTAAAAACAATAAATATCATACACAAGCTGTATGTTATTTATTTATTTTTCATATACAGTCATGGCCCAAAATATGGACACCCTTGGTAAACATGATCAAAGAAGCCTGTGAAAATTAATCTGCATTGTTAATCATTTTGATCTTTTATTTGAAAAATTCACAAAAATCTTACCTTTCTTTGGATAATAATAATTTAAAATGGGGGAAATATCATTATGATATAAATGTTTTTCTCCAATACACATTGGCCACAATTAAGAACACCCTTAGAAATTCTTATGAGTAAAATAATTCTAAAGTATATTCCCATTCATATTCACAAATTTGAGCACTCCAGAGTGATTATGAACATGAAATTATCCAGCCATTGCTTCCTGTTTCACAGAAATATAAAGAAGAGGGAAAACAAACTTCAAATGGGACTGGCTTCAATGGTCAGATGAAACTAAAAAATGAGCTTTTTAGCAGCAAACACTCAAGATGGGTTTGGTGAACACAGATATAAAAAGTAAACCATATGTACAATGAAATATACTGCTCTATTTTTGATGTTGTGGATCTATATTTCTGCTGGAGGTCCTGGACATCTTGTTTAGATACATGGCATCTTTGATTATATCAAATACCAATATATAAAAAATCAGTTAAGTGACGGACTCTGTTAGAAATCTTATAATGACCATGTTTGGATCACAATCAAACACAAACCTCAAAAACAACACAAGAATGGGTCACTGAGCACAAAACTAAGCTTCTGCTATAGCCTTTTTCAGTCCTCTGACCTGAGCCCTACCAAAAATGAGAGGAGTGAACTGAAGAGGAGAAGCTGGGAATCTGAAGGCTCTGGAGTGATTCTGGATGAAGGAATGGTCTCTGATCTCTAGTCAGGTGTTCTCTTACCTCATCAGGCATTATAGGAGAAAATGTAGAGCTGTTAAACTGGCAAATGGAGGTTTAAAGAATAATTCAATAAAAGGGTGTCCTTAATTTTGGCCAATGTGCATTAGAGAAAAATATTTATTTTATAATAATATTCCCCCCCATTTTAAATTATTATTATTCAATGAAAGGTTAGAATTTTTTTAATTTTTTAGATAAAAGATCAAAAGGATTCACAATGCAGATTAATTTTCACAGCCTTCTTTATCATCATATATACCAAAGCTGTCCATATTTTTGGGCATGACTGTAGCACTGGTGCTGCAGACACTGAATGTTTTTACATTAATATTCTGTACAGGGCTCCCAAAATCTGGGACGATTCGTGGAGTGCAATTACTGTGAAGACAGGACTAGAGTTGGGTCCGAGTCCACCTTTGTCGAGTACGAGTCAAGACCAAGTCCACAAACATCGAGTCCAAGTCCGAGTCCGAGTCCAAAAGGGGCCGAGTTGTATGTCAACAGAACTAGTTTCCTATCAAAAAAGGTTTCAAAGGTTTTATTGTATTACAAGTGCATGAAAATACAAATGAACCTGTTTTATTATTGTATCACTGTCACAGCCACACCTTCTACACTCCCGGAATCGGACACTTACGCCACACCCACTCGTCCCCAATCACCCGAATTCTGAACTCCTGTGCATCATCACCAGAACCACATATAAAGCCATCAGTCACCATCACTCATCGTCTGGTCTTGCACCGATCTCCTCACTTGCCTGAACGCCATTATTAAACCTACCTGAACTCTTGAACCCTCTTCATCCTCGTCAGTCTTCCTGTCCCCATCGTCTTCATCTGAGCACCATCTGGATCACCGTTCACCATAAGGGAAGTTGTGTTGTCACCGTTCTATCCACGTGTCAAGATTCACCTGTGTCTGAAACCTCTGATTCACATTAAACTACCTTATCACTGAATCCTCTGTGTCCTCGTCTGTGTCTGACAATCACACTATATTGTCCTCCAGTTATATTTATATTTATTATAAATATAATATATTTATTTGTTAACCCTCCATCCTAGAACATCTCACTCAATCCTGTTCCAGTATCATGTATAGCACAATTGTTTATACATAGGGGTGTGCCGGTTTCAGAATTGGTGATGACGATTATGACGTGAGTCAAATGTGACGGTTCATAACATAACCGTCGGGGGGGGGGGGGGGGGGGGGATAGCGTGTTTCATTTTGTTTCATATTGTCTCGCCACCATGCTAGTGGATCTGCCGTAGAGTCAATTGGTTGATCTTGGAGATAGCGGGTTAACTCAGTGTCAGCGCGCGCTCTGATCGGTAAAGGGGCAGAGATTTCAGACCTCCGTTTATTAAGGAGATCTGTCACAAAACTCATCATCCGTGCCAAAGTTTTTTGAGCAAATTTCAAAGCCGCACCCGCCCGCCATCCGCTGATTGTTTTGCGGTCTATGCTTTGCTGATGCGAGCCGCAAAAAAAAAAAAAAAAAAAAAGCCATTGTCTGTTCTAGAAAGGATGCAGCAAAGATATTTAATGCTAATGTATGAAGCATAGGCCTACGCTGAGTTTCATTTACGATGAGATGCGCTCTACTTCACAGTGCAGTGCAAGTGAACGCGACGCGCTGGTGCTTCCATGTCACGGTTATCATTGTCTGCTATATTTGCTTTTTATTTATTAAAATACATGCAATTGGTTGATGAAACATCTATTAAAATTAAGATGAAATTTGTTCAAAACGAAATTCGTTTTTAAGAAAGGTTTTCTACAAAGCAAAATTTAATGAAGTGGTAAATATCATGTCTGACGATTTACAAAACTTCATTAAGTGGTAAAAACCATGTCTCCCGATATATTGCGCATCTGATGATCCTATCTAAAAAATGAAAATAATTTTTGATAAAAAATGTTTGTAAAAAATATTTTAGTGACACGGTTTTGGCGGTTATAAAGTTCTAATGACGGTGTTCAACTATAACCGCCGGTCTCACGGTTATATACTAACCGTCACACCCCTATTTATACACTTATTTATTTGCTAATTTGTAAATCTCTATTTTTTTTTTTTTGTCTGTGTGTTGTTGTCTCTGTGTACTGGAAGCTTATGTCACTAAAACAAATTCCTTGTATGCGTAAGCATACTTGCCAATAAAGCTCTTTCTGATTCTGAGTTAAAGCTGACATTTCAGTTATTCACTGCCTCTCCCCCACATTTGACAGAGGTGAAGTGCAGCCAATGAGGAGATCCTTAAAGGGGGGGTGAAATGCTCGTTTTCACTCAATATCCTGTTAATCTTGAGTACCTATAGAGTAGTACTGCATCCTTCATAACTCCAAAAAGTCTTTAGTTTTATTATATTCATAAGAGAAAGATAGTCTGTACCGATTTTCCCGGAAAAACACGAGCGCCTGGAGGCGTGACGTGTTGGCGGAGCTAAAGAATCACGAGCGCCAGTAGGCTTTTGCATTGAGAGCATGTGGAAGCTGTGACACAGATCCAGAGGCTGAAATTTAACAAGAGCAGCATCAGCAAAGGCTTCTCTATGTGGTATGTACTGAAACTGTATATATTTGCTTAGCGGTTTTGGAAAATGACTAAGTTTCACTTTGTCGTCTTTTTTTTTTTTTTTAAGCTGTACATGTGGAAAGTGCAGTTTGATAACAACATCGCATGTTGTTTACTTGATGTGCTTACACGCCGATAGCTAAGTTAACAACACCGAGATATTTGAAGCAGTTTTACTCACCGCATGCGGTTCCAACACACGATCGTGACCCTTTTTCGTTGGGATTGCATCATCCTTAAGAAATAAACGATGTGCAAATCCAGCTTCAACCTGGGCCTTGTTTGTAAAACTAGCATCTTCGAAATGCAGGGGAACAAACAAAAACACTTGCACAACTCCGTTGATGCTCTGTAAAAATAAACTCCATCCACTGGTCCCTTAATGCTGTTTCTCTTTTGGTAATCTGTGCAGGGTTGTCTTGCCCTGGCAACCAAAAACACACATTTTGTGACATTTCGCGACGCTCTCGCTCTGATCAGTGTTTGTCTGTGCACAGCCTCTCTCTGCTCTGCTATACGGGAGCGCGCGCTCTTCCGGCAGACGCGCCCATATAAGGAAATTCCGCTCCATCTAACGTCACACAGAGCCATACTCGAAAAAAACTTTCCGAAACTTGTGACAAACCGGAAGGAGTATTTTTGGAACAGAAATACTCCTTCAAACGTACAACTTAATTTTTGAAACTTTGTCCATGTTTAGCATGGGAATCCAACTCTTTAACAGTGTAAAAAAACTCAGTATGCATGAAATAGCATTTCACCCCCCCTTTAATGATGGTATTATGAATTTCTTGTTGTCTTGGAGAACTTGCATCATAAAGTAGCACTGCTTGTTTGGCCAATTCTAGTCTTGCAAATCCTGCAATGCTGAGCTGTGCAGCATCTGTTGGTTGCTGCTGCTGTCTTGGTACTTCAGAATTTAATATTCTTTAATATTCATATACACTAGTCCATATCGATATTTCATTCATTTTACAGCCCTAATATAGATGTATTCATTAAAAAATAACCAAAAATCCCGTGATGTTCTACTTTATACAGCACACTCTATTTTTGACTGGATTCCGCAATTCAATCGTTTCGCAAACACAGACGAGGTGAATTTATGAATGAAAGTGTAAAAGTTCTTACACAAAACTAAGTTGTTACGTGTCCACATGCTTTTTAAAGTGGGTTTATGTTCGACACTAGGCTAACGTTAAATAGTTTTGCTTCAGGTAGATTAATAAGGCCTATTATATATGCATGCCACTTTCTGAAACAACCTTACAGTTTTGATAACGTTAATAATGAACACGATGTTAATATAGCCTGCCTGTAATGAAATGCCGGCTGCACACACACACATGCTTAGTCTTGGGATTCCACAACTTCCCTTGATCATCCTCACAACTTTTTGCTTGTAGCCTGTTTGTAATCCTTTCCGGCTCAGTGTGTTTATTAGGAAGGATGTAGAATTTAAATTCATAATTTGTTAGTTTATTGGAGGTACAGAAAACGACACAGCAACTCTTCGCCGTGATTCTCCCGTTTATTTCAATTGTCGCCAAGGCAATGTTTTCCCCCACTGGCTAAATTTACATCACGTGACGGGGCGTTCCCGGGGTCGTTCCCAGACCAACCGTCTGTATCTATCCTCCACTTCAGGTGAAAGAGGGGGAGAAAAGTCCTCTACTTCAAATGAACGCTCTGTTTGCAAAGCTACTTGCGTCATACAATCATTCTTCATTTTAGTGACTCTGACAGCAGCTGTCAATCAATCCGTCACTGCGGGGCTCAGGTTCACGCCCACCCGCTCAGCCCCGCCCTCGATTCGTCTCCTCTATCTCCGCTGTGGTCTTGCCATCTATGGTCTTGCCAGAGGCTCTGCACACTATGACAAGTAGGTAACTATGACAGTGGGTGGAGTCAAGCTCAGACCAGGGTTTTCTTTAACAGGAAAAACAACGAATGCACGCATGCGCTGACCGTGCTACGACAGACAGTAGACATCCCGCCCACGAATCGCTGCAATGGAGGTTGCGTAACTGCTGCAGTCGCAAGTAAGTAAAGAGTTTACCATCCGAGAATATTGAATCTGTTCGCTACTTCAGCATACGGAATACATATTTACACCAATAAGAAAATGTGATAGGTTAATAATACAAATATGACGTAGATTTTAAAAAAAATTCGACGTCTGAAAGTGAACAAGGTCTTCTCGGGTCTAGGCTCCGCCCTCTGAGCAGTCTTTGCTTTCCCTTACACGAGCTGTGAATTTTGTTTGTTTGTGAAGTATATTATATTTATAGTGGTTAGGATTTTGTTTCTATCTGATAAGTATAATTTATTCGCTCAATGTTTGTCCGTGAGTGGTGAAAATAGAACGGTGAGTGTCCTTCCATCCAAACGAACGTCGATTTAAAGCAACACCCCAGTTCCACCATGTGGTTGATGAGCGCAATTTTCAGTTTTTGAGCCTTTTAGATCGTTTCCTTTCAAGCCTGTGCTATACTTTACGCATGTGCGATTCAAATGGGCTGGTGCACGGCATTTTGATGGGCTCGTGCACAGGATGTTTTTTTTTTTCTTGAGCGTGTCATCGGTTTACTAGTGCCAAAAGCTGGTTTGCCATCCGCCGTATGAGTAGAAGTAGAAGAAGAAGAGCAGCTGCTCATCCATCATCTTACTCGGTGATAGTGAATGTTTTATCGAGACGGAGGAGAAGAATCTTCACTTTTTCTTCGTCGTCTTCGACGGATCGTCTTTTCCTGAAGACTCGATGTTGATAAAGTAGTAGATTTTAGTGTTTTAAACTAATCTTGGAGATTTCGCAGTGCTGAATTAAGATGAAATTCCTCTTCGTATTGGTGTTCTCAGTCTCAGGTGGGTAACAAGAGTTGAGGTTAATAGAAGGATGGGTTTGTTTTTGGTCTTTTCCCCATCTGCGTTTTTGGGCTTATAGTTTGGACAGGTAATTTAATGTTATTTAGTGTGTGTGTGTTTGTGTGTGTGTGCAGCTACGTAACTCTCCGAGTCCTCATAGAACAGTTTTTACACACTTACACGCAGTTATTATCTGGCTCGGCTCGGTGTTCATCTTCAGTTCTCTCTTCACAGCAGTTTAGTCAGTGTACTGTTTGAGTAAATGAATTACTCCGGGATATTGGTTAATTTCGACTCCGAAAGAGTGTCAGCCACGTTAAAAAAGTGAATAACTGAAGTAATTTGTGGATTAATGCTTACTGGAGACGTGAACCGGTTCAAATGATTCAGTCTGATTTGGTGAACTGATTCAATCGCTTCACTAAGATCCGGTTAAATTGAAAGATTTGTTCATGAATCGGATACCACAAGTAACCACAAGGGGAAGTGACATTGTGTAACCTTGAACTTAATGACAATATTAATCTGTACCTCACATTGAACTAGGGAAAAGCTTCAGAACAGTTGGAATATTTGCACAAAAACAGTTTGGTCATTTTTAATGTTTGTGCATTTTGTGGAGCTCAACAACACCAAATAGTATAAGCACACCACAGTATCAGATTTGGATCGGTCTTGTCTGATCAATACCCTATCCACAGAGATCCAGAGTATCGGATCGATATCGCATACCTTGTTTGTTACATGATCAGGGAACTACCACTAAACTTTTCACTGGGGGCACTTGCGTGACTAACTTTTTCAGTTACTTGCGCAAAACATGATTTGGTGTCACAAATTTTTTATAGTAAGCCGCTCTGGATAATAATGAAACTGTATTGCATTCAGATGTGCTTTTTATTTTACTTGCCATATTTTAAACGACATGCCGCCTTGTTTTATTTCTTACAGTACACACAGTAGGGCTGTCAAAATTGCTCAAAAATGACGTTCGAATATTCCCTCTAAAAAATAAACGAATATTCGAACTATTCGAACATCTGGTTGCGCATGTTGTCAGTGACGCGTCAAAACAATTGTCAGCTAAATGATTAAATGTAAATTAATACATATGAGGTTAAATGGAGGTCTTTTTAAAGGTATAGTTGGTATAACATCTTACCTTTAGATGTATGAGGTTTGTATCCGTTATGACTGGAGGAAAGCCTGAAATACATCAGAGATTGAGACTTTAGTTTAACTAAAATAACTTTTATTTTATTAAAATTTGAGCTATTTATATACAGATTTTTTTTTCCCTGACTATGGTTATAACATTTTACATTATAACTGGATTGGATTTCATTATGAAGTTATAACACAAGACATCATGTTGATGTATTTATAGGGCTTATAGGAGTATGATATTCTCAGATCAAAATAGGTTGCTGTTTTCTGCATTCTGCAAAGAAGGCATTGTTTGCTTTTTTTTTTTTTTTTTTTTTCTTCAAATCTGCAAAACCTCACATTATCTGTGTAGAGCAGCAGCAGTCGCTATCATAGACTCAAACACCAAATATAGTACCTCTGTGTTACTGATGAAAACTTGAGAAACACTGTTCACTAAACCATAATTAATAAATTCTTTCTGTCCCAAACAGTCACTCTGTGTGATGCTGAGCTGAAGTTGGAGGCAACTGTTGGAGAAAATGTCACTATATCCTTCAAAACTGCTGAACTGGAGAGAGTCGATCAAGTGAGGACAACTTTTAAAGGAGAAAATGGTAAAAAGTTGGTTGCACGCTACTGTCGCTGTGCTGATTGTGGACACTGTATTCCTGTGGGAACACCTGGAGTCTCACTGAGAATTGAAGAAGGAACCGCGTCCTTGATTCTTCTGGACGTCAGCTCCAGTAACTCAGGTCTCTATGAAGCACAAGTGTTCAACGGAAACAATGTGTCTGAGATACAAGCTACACTTGTTGTCAAAGGTATGTCAAGATCTACAGTATCTGTTTACCTGTATCAGGATTATGAGAAGAATAATGTAGATGTTCATGTGAGGAATCAGATGTGACACATTGATTCACAGAATGAACTCCTCAAGAGAAGAAACGGTTTCTTTCACAACTCTTTAGATGATTGGTGTAAAAACCTGAGTAAACCTGCAGATCCTTCACTGACATTGATTCAAAAAGAGTAAAAGCTTGTGATTATCTTTGATTTGGCAGATGGTAGCAGTGGATTGGTCAGTTAGGTCTGTCAGGATCGCTGTTTCTGGTTTGTGTTTCTACATGATGATAATAATGTAAGTGTGCACCATTTGTTGTGTGTGACAGAACCAGTATTGTCCTCCACCAAAGAGTCACCACAGACCTCCTCCCCAAAACCTCCTGACTCCTCTGGACACCTGTGGCTGTGGCTGTGTGCTTTACTGATTCTTCCAGTGTTGACTGTGATCGGTTTCCTCTTGTTTAAGAAACGCAGGAGGGCAAGTATTGCTTATGTTTATTCTCTTATGGATGGAAATGATCTGGGACTGCATTCACCAAAAATGATGAAGCTAAAAGTTGCTACTAATTAGGGTTGGGCAATGTCTTAAAATTTGGCATCATACGATGTCTACATTGAAACATCGTGATGGACGATGACATCGGCGGGGGGATTGGGGGAGGTGTGCCTGAAGCGTGAATCCTTATAAAGGGAAAACAACTAACAATTCCTAACACCATGTCTACACTGGATGCGAGCGGTGCGGCGTGACAAAATACTATAGAACCACTGATCTATAATACCGTATTTTCCAGACTATAAGTAGCACTTTTTTTTCATAGTTTGGCTGTTCCTGCGACTTATAGTCAGGTGCGACTTATTTATCAAAATGAATTTGACATGAACCAAGAGAAAACATTACCGTCTCCAGCCACGAGAGGGCGCTCTATACTCCTCATTGCTCCTGTAGTCTACACTGAAGACATAGAGCGCCCTCTCACTGCTGTAGACGGTAATGTTTTCTCTTGGTTCTTGGTTCTAAATAAAAGCGACTTTTAGTCCAGTGCAACTTATGTTTTTTTCCTCATAATGACGTATTTTTCTATCAGCCATTGGCGATGGATGATTGCAGGGTCTATTGGCTTAGTACTAGTACTTGTATATTTTATATCTAAGAATGATTCCCCGAGAGACAAAGTATATTTTTCTAATTCTAAAGAATTACTGTGGCTAGGAGAAATTATAGCGTAAATCAAGTGAATGATGGCTAATCCAAGTTAACTGTAAAACTCAAACCAAGAGCAGGATGATTTTGTTTTTATACTAGTTTAAGAATAATGTGGTACATCTAAAAAAATATAATTGGTAAATTATTTGCTTTCTTTAAGATAACGTTAAAAGTGTGTTTTGAATGTATACACCTGAAATGTATACACTAATATTTTTCTTTAGTACCTTTTTATCTTATTTGATTTGCATCTTGTAATTGTTTTATGTGTTGACTGTCAGGATCATGTGGCACTACCTTATACTGAAGAAACCTCTGCTGTCTCCAGGTATGAAGCTCCTGAGTTTCCTTGGGTCTTTATCACATCACTTTTTCATAAAGAATATTTGTCATGTTGGGCTTCACTAAAGTCAGTTTTCTGTTGTTTTCTTTACAGCGCAGCATCTTCAAAAAAATACATGGAAAGAAATTGCACTGATTGTGTAGCGGTCTCCTTCAAGACTTGTAGAGAAGAGACTGAAGATCAGCTCCTGACTTGATTCTGAGTGTCTCGAACACAAGCGATGTCTCACACTTCCTCCTGAACTTAACCTAAAAACCACATTAAGTTTCTTTTAAACCAAATTTTAAAATGTAACACTTTGTTTCGTATAACAAGAAAGAAAGCAGTTTGTGATTATCGAATGGGAGGTGTGTTACAAATAATGTTAGGTGAAGGGAAAATCATGGACCTGGCAACCCTTGCTTGAACTTTATAAATATTGCAATAATTTCTACACGACACATGACTGGAGAGACAGAGTCGACCGATCATCAGCGGTTTCTAAACTAAGATAAATGCTTTTATTTACCAAAGCCTGTTACTGTCCGTTACATACTAAACATCATCCAGACCCTTCAGCATTAATCACACTCTCGGTCTAAATCTGATTCTTGTGCGTTTGTCTGATTGGAGTCCAGTCGTATTTAGTAAAACTGTGAACACCAGACACAAGCGTGGTCACACACACACACACACACACACTTCTAGAAGCAGTTTACTCTCGAAAACTCAACATCACTGACACAGAAACCAACGCAGATATTCCAGAAAATAAAAGACAATCATTAAGATACGACTCCAGTCAGATGCACAAATACTCCGAGCTGGACTGAGAGATAATGAGGAAAAGTGCTGGTAAAATCACTCTGGATCCTCACACCCAGCACTCTCTGTCTTTGACCTGTTGACCTCTGGCCGGCGCTGCAGAGCACTGAGCCCCAAAACAAGAACAGACACAGGAACAGCTTTTCCCCGCTGCATATCCCACCTGAACAACACCGAACACAGCTCAGTCTATCAGATGCACTTATTTATTCTCCATCAGAAGATCCCATAATATTATCAGGGAATTTTTAGTTTCTGGTCAGATTGCTGAAACTGATGCAGACTGTAGCTTTAGATTCACAAGTGCTTTCCAGTTTTGTGTGCAATATAAATCAAATGGCATATAAAAATTATAAAATGTTTTCAGTTAAAAGCCATTGCTACGTGTACTGTGTTAAGCTAACTGAGACTTATAGCACTAATATATATCATTGATCTTTTTTTGTTTTTGATTGCTTCTATTGTTCTCATTTGTAAGTCCCTTTGGGATAAAAGCATCTGCTAAATTAATAAAAGTGAAAAGTAAGATTTCTGTATTTCTTTGTGTACACATCTTTCTCAACTTTGACTGGTCATTTAGTGTTTTCTGATTGGTTAATGTAAAAAAAAAAAATAATAAAATCAAATTTATTTCACTCTGCCATAGTATCATAAATGTTAAATAATAAAAATTCATTTAAAAGTTTGTAAAGTTTAGATGAAAGATACATGACACTCAGCTTGTATTAATTGTGAAGAACAGTGCCTACAAAATTAGAAAGAAAAGTAAGTTAATGCATTTTTATGTTGGTATTTCTTTCTTCACAGAACACCTTAACAGTAACATCTCATTACCTTCACTGAATACTGAAGAACATTATTATTATCTATCCTCAGGTTACAGCAGACAAATATAAAAACACATGGTTTTATAATAGTTTAGAGACAGACAACAGCACAACCATTACACAAATTAATAATCGATAATTAATGTGAGGGGGAAAATCATTATATAATCATAATGCAACAACATGTTCAGTATTAGGATTTTACTATGAAGTTGTAATCAGGTAATGTTTATTGTAATAATCATGTTCTTATCAAGTGGTTTCTATTCATTAAACATGAGAAGAGAGCCCTCTGACATCACCAGAACACACGCAGACCGGATGTTACAACTACTTCTTACCAACAACTGTATATTGTACAACTGTAAATATTATTCAACTTTAACACATGAACTATTAACGAGAAAATTACCTGGGGGAAAAAAAAAAAAACAATAGGCCATTTTCAAGAGTGGTAATATTGAAATGTATTGCACAGATGAGCCACTCACAGGAGGATTTGAAGAGATCACTCTGTGAAAATCTTCTAATAAAACATTCTAAGTAATCAAAAGCTTATTTGTAAATATATATATATATATATATATATATATATATATATATATAATAAATGCAAGCATTCTTATTTAACTTTTGATTAGCATTATACATTTTAAATTTTCCTATAGCATGGCAAATTTTACATGAATAAAAAAAAGTTTGAGTCTTTAAGTGATTTTACATGTTCCTATTTTATACACACTAAAAAACACACGTTTATGTATGTATGTATATATATGTATGGACTTTGCATCCCTCCAAGCACAAGCTATCAGGCTTTTGGCTTCTTGAAAAACTTATTAACAACATATTCTTTAACCCACTAGACAATATATCTAATACACTGATCCATGTTTCTTCTGTTCACTTAAAGCTGCGGTAGGGAACTTTTGACGCTCTAGCGGAACTGCTTGCGTCTTTGCGGAAGAACATCGTAGCCGGAACTACTTCTCTCTGTTTATGTCTATGAAGAATCACAACGGTACTGGGTTACTCCGCCGCGGTATCCCCAAACCAATCTAAAATAGTCCGAATATAAACACTTATTATAGGTGCACCCTAGTGATTCAGGACAAGCCAAAAACACGGTTTGGAAAATGGATTCATGGTGTACTCGCTTATTATATACATTTTTCTACATTTTGAACACAAACAAAGTTACGGACCGCAGCTCTGATTGGTTGTTTCTTACCGGGAGCGTGTCAATAATGAAGCAGTCCTGTATTGTTTGCAAACTGTATTGTTGTTCTGTCCTCCTCAGGAGGATGACTCAAGATATTTCACTGACAACAGTAAAGGTCACTTCCTGAGAATGCTGATACAAATGCTGTTAAACCCATAGACAGTAAAAAACCACTTACTTCACTTCCAGAATTAAAACTTCCTGTTGAGTAGAATAATCACGTCTAGACCTGCAAATGTGAAAAAAGGATATAATTAAGAAAATTAGGAGTTGGGTCACCTCCAAAATCAAAGGGAATACCTTTTAAAGAGATCATTATCATCAAATGTTTGTAAAATGTTTAAGTTCAGAGGCAGATCGCCAGCAACAGACATTTAAGGATAGTTTGTGGTTTGATCTTAGTGACTTAAAAGTCCTTTTCACTACAGATTTAGGAGCTAGTTTTAGTGCTTAAACACTGTGTTAAATACTCTTAGAGTAAAAATGTAGGAGTCCTAAATTTAGGACTGGCACACCCAAGATATTCTCCTAAATCCGCAAGTTAAGAGCTACTTAAGATGTTTCATGAATACAGCCCCTGTGGACGTATGAATAAAGCCTCTCAGAGTAAAATAAGTGTGTCAAAATTCTAATAATTACATCATTTTACTTTTATTCCATAACTTAGGTCTCAGCTCCTATATTATTTAAGAGAGATTTTTTTTTTTACTCACAAGGTAAGAAATTTAATAACCTCTTCCACTCAACAAGTCGATGCTATCATTGCAGAAATATAGTTATTTATTTTTAATTTTTATTTTTGGCTAGAATATTGGAAAAATGCAGCAATGCACCGGTGATGACACAGTAAGCAGTGTGTTATATATTGTGTATATATTGTGGCACTAACCCAAGTAAAAACACAACAGTGGCCAAAAGTAATGTGTGGATTTTAATGACAGCTGCATTTCACTAAAACCATTAAAATACAAAAACACTGAGCAGTGTTGCAAACTCCTTTCAATTGAAAGTAGGTAAATCTGGTCAGTTAATGTTGCTAAATGACTTCATAACGATTTATATACAGATTAGTGAACTCGTCTTTATGGCGTAGTGGGAGAGTCTTTGAATGTACATAAAGTTTGTCAGAGAAATTGGTTTTATTGCTAGTCTTTTGGAAAAAAGTATCTTAAGGGATGAGGAAGTCATTAAATCTTGTGACAAAACTCATACTCAGTACAACATATGTTATTTACATTTAATTTGTCCTCTTGTTTTTGCATGTGTTCATTATCTCTTTATATGATAGAATGGCCCAAAAAAAAATTATGCACAATTTGGCTGTATTCATTACATTATTATAACAAATTAAACAACTCACCAAGCAACTATGCAATATGTTGCGTATATCATTAAAAAATTTTTTTTTTTATCAGTGTGTTTATTGTAGAAAGAATGGTCACATGTGGCTGATTTCTTCCAGGAATAATGGGGGGCTAATTGAGCATGTTCAGTATGAATATCATCACTATAGCTCTTTCTTAACTGAAGAAATTAGCAATGTTGCAACCATCGTCTGTTTTTACTGCTTTTGTAAGGAGTCTCTTATGCTCACTTATTTTGCTTTTAAAAATAAGTGGTTTTGGTTTTAATAAATAAAACGTTTTATTTCTTGTTTAAAATGCTTCCCAAATGCATTCCTCAAGTCCAGATTGGTTATCACAGCATCTGCCAAATAAAGGAAAACATTTTATTTATTTTTTTTACTTTAAACTAATTGTAACAGGAAGTCATTTTCCTTTGCTTGGATGCTTAAAACAAAGACAAGTTCATTTCACGTGTGTACTTTTCCCCCCACATCAATCTACCCTCCATACACCATACAGATCATGCAAAAACAAATTTGACAACTTCGCAAAAAGCAAAAGGCGGGAGCTGGTAACATGTGGAGTCTATGGGATTGCAGCCCAAAATGCCCAACTTTACAGCAGAAAAATAATTTACAGCATTTAATTTTTTTTTTTTTTTTTTTGGTCTATACAGTTGATTTTGCCCTTCATGAGAACTGTGAGGGGTGAATTTTTTTAAATAGCTTATCCGTTTAAATTATTTTAAGCCTCAAAGTTCTGCATAATTAAGGGCGTGGCCACTATAGTGACAGGTGGATTGCCGCTGCTGTCACCACAGTCGAGCTAGGTGGGCGTGGCTTCAGCAACCAGCTCCCGCCTTTTTGCCCATTTTCGATGTAAACACGTAACGTACAAATGCTCAAACATTTACTTCATTAAATTTTACAGTTATTCCTCTGAACACATGCGTGCTGAACCGTGACCTTGACACTGATCACTGTCAACAAAACCTGAAGTGTCACGGTTTCTAAACATGATAACAAATAATACAGATAAATAATGAACACATATCAAAAAGGGAACACAGATACTTACAAGACCAAGTAGAAATTTCCTTTATTGTTTGCCTGCTGCTATCAACAAAACTCAAAACATGACTCTCTAACTGTCATGTCTCAGTAAGACTAATATTGCCATCTAGCGGTTGGGAATTGTAATGGCAATCTTTGGCAGTCCAAAAAAAGAATCTGCAAATAAAAACATTATAGAAGACTCTAGCCAAATAAATGAGGAAGTTTAACTCTTTTACTCTGACTTGTATAGCTGACATTTCCACAAAGAGGACTGTGAATCCTTTTTAACTCTTATTAAGAACAATATTAAAAGGATTGGGGAGAATTACAAAAAAAGGCAAAATACATTAGCAAGAAATAGAAAATGCCCTGAAAAAAATAAAAAATGGGAAGTCACGTGTAATTGAAGGGTTGAACTCTTAATTTATTTTTTTGAGAAGATATCAAATAATTGTTATCGAATGTATACAAGAAGGATGTCTTTCTCCAACCATCAAAACTGGTATAATAACTCTACTCCTCAAAACAAAAAAAGATATAACAAATTTAGACAATTGGAGGCCTATTACTCTGCAACGATTATAAATTATTAGCGTTAATTAATATATGCAGAGAGATTGAAAACGTCAGTAGGACTAATATTGCCATCTAGCGGTTGGGAATTGTAATGGCATTCTTTTGTTATTTTATATAATATCAATAACATAGTATAATGTGTATGAATATAACATTTCAACAGCTTGTGTGATGCATGACATCATATTATCAAATGCAAGTAAACTTTAAATTTAAACACTTAAATTAGCATCATTTTTGGCATAATAAATAATGCTATATTTAAATAATGTTGTAAAATAATTTAATAAAATATCAGATAATGCTAATTTAAATGTTTCAAAGAAATTCAAAAAATAACATTTTACTTGCATTTGATAAAAAGCTGCATGAGCGTTAGGGCTATAGCCAAGCTGAAAAGCCATTAAAACTGCATGCAAGTATATGTTATATGAGTTACAACTGTCCTGTTACAACTTTCCCTGGTCTCCCCTACATTTAAGAACATGTCTCGGAAATGCAGTGGTTTTCCAAACTGTCCCGGAGCAGCAGAACTTCCCTCATCTAACACACCAGAATCAGCTCCTCACTTCATCATAGGGACTTCCAGATCTGAAGAGGGTCAGAAAAGGTGAAGAGCAACTTAATAACAAGCTCCACCCATCGGCTGGTGCTGGACTTCTGTAGAGACTGCTAATGAGTGTACAACCTGAATTGAAATGTTCATTTAGAAATCAGAAACAAAACACACCTTTAGAAGTTGAAATAGAAGACTTTATTGATTTTAAAATAATTTATAACTTTGAATGTCATTCTTGTTCAGAACAGCTGGAGTATCTTCCTCTAGGGGGCAGTAATACTGGAGACTCAATGGAAGGCTGCACAAGCGATTTTTGAAAGTCAATAGCATGACTTCTCCATCGCGTTTGACAATGAAAACTACTGTACAATATTCTGTAAGAAATATGTAACAAGACACAGTCTTTGTAGCGGAGATAGAAGACTGTATTTATTTGAAACTAAATTATGTATTGGTTTAATTTTCAATAGTATGAGTCCTATTATAGTTCTGTGGCTAAAACCACCATCAAAATGTTCTTCTAGGAACCAGTAACAAGACACACCCTTTAGATTTGAGAAAGAACACTGCATGCATTTTAAAGGAATTTATTAACAGATCTAAATGTAGTTCAATAGCATGTAATGTGATTTTTTAAAGTCAATAGTGTGACTTCTGCATCACTTTTGACAATGAAAACTACTGCAAAATGTATTGTATGTAATGTAATGTATTATAGTTCTGTGGCTAAAACCACCATCAAAATGTTCTTCTAGGAACCAGTAACAAGACACTCCCTTTGAAGTTTAGATGGAATACTGTATGTTTTAAAAATGAGTGTGTTAATGGGTTCAAATTTAATTCAATAGTATGCATCCCAATTTACATGTGATAGTAAAAAACGGCTGTAAATATTGTTCTTTGAACAAATAACAAGACACACCCATTTCAATTTACATATCAAACTGTATGCATTCTAAATGAATTTATTTAAACTTCTGAATGTCAGAATGGTCGAGACAAGTGCAATATGTTCCTCTAGGTGGCGCTAAACTGCACAATCTTTGTCATGCTTT
The DNA here is from genome assembly GCF_003368295.1 of Carassius auratus. Taxonomy (NCBI): domain Eukaryota; kingdom Metazoa; phylum Chordata; class Actinopteri; order Cypriniformes; family Cyprinidae; genus Carassius; species Carassius auratus. Next base: position 867,544 of record NC_039290.1, read on the forward strand.
GCAAGCATTTTCTCAGTCTGTACATTTCAATAACTTTTGTTGTGCTACAGTTATGTGAATGAAACCAACAGCTAAATGTTATTTTATGAACACATAAGACACATCCCTTTGATTTGAGATTTATTATTCATACATTTCACAAGTGAAGCATTTAGATGGAATTTTCCTCTTCGTTTTGCACTTTGCAGATAGTCCCTTGCCTGCACTTTTACATAGGTCTATCAGTTAAAATTCCTTAAGGCAGATTAAAACCATTAAAACACAATTTGTGTTCTCTTCTACATTTGAAAACAATTACAACATAGGAAGTTTGTTGTCATTGTGCTAAATCGTTAAATAATTATTGAAGATCTCCGAGGCTGAATCTCTGACAAAATGTCAAACGTCGAACCAACTTTATTATATCGGTGTTTTAACTATGCCTCACTCTTATGGAACACGTTAACAATTAAATTAAAAGTTTGAATTCATCGTTAAAATATTAGTGGAATTACATACATATTTTACGTAACGTTATTCACAATACCTGCTTATGGTCTTCAGTGTCCATAATCTGCAGCGTAGATCCTAGATATGTATTACAGAAATATTTAGCGCAAAAGGGTAAGACACCTTAAAGACGTAATTTATCTGTGCCGCTAATGCGGTCTTCACGTTCTCTCGGAATAATCGTAAATATGAGTTTTGAAGGTAAAAATTGCACATGAATGTCCTCCCATTTTCAAACTTGAATGCAATGAGCTTGTAATCATGATTTAACTACGTCAAGATTAAAACATCAAGCGCCAAGATACTGTACTTTTTCACAACTTGTAATACGTTGCACAAGTCTAAAAACTGTTTAACAAACTTTACCCCTTCAAACTCATCTTTCTTGACGCTGGAAAGCCTATGAAAGTTGACATCGTGGGGGAATGCGCACTTTCAGAGCGTGCACTAACCCCATGACATTAAATAAACCATGACATTAAATAAACCAATCAAAAGACTCTGGCGGTTTGTACAGCCCACTTGGAGCTGAAGTCCCAACCACCATGCTACATTGCTACGACAGACACAGTAGACATCCCGCCCACGAATAGCCGCAATGGAGCCATAACTGCTGCATTCGAAAGTAAGTAAATGGTTTACCATCCGAGAATATTGAATCTGTTCGCTACTTCAGCATACGGAATACATATTTACACCAATAAGAAAATGAGATTTATGAGGTTAATAATACAAATATGACGTAGATGAAAAAAAGTCGACATCTGAAAGTGAACAAGGTCTTCTCGGTCTAGGCTCCGCCCTCTGAGCAGTCTTTGCTTTCCCTTACACGAGCTGTGAATTTTGTTTGTTTGTGAAGTATATTATATTTATAGTGGTTAGGATTTTGTTTCTATCTGATAAGTATAATTTATTCGCTCAATGTTTGTCCGTGAGTGGTGAATATAGAACGGTGAGTCTAGGTTATTTAGGTGGCGATAACAGGAAAGTAATAGATTTTAGCGACCGTGTTTAATCATGTCACCTGATTGGCCCAGGTCATAATGACGGGTAGGTTTAGCGCGTAAACACTTCCCTTCCCCCTCCATCCACACCAACGTCGATTTAAAGCAACACACAGGTTCCACCATGTGGTTGATGAGCGTAATTGTCTGTCACCAGTGTCGAAATACTGTTTAAACGTGCCCGTGAATTTGAATAGATCAAATCCCTTATTGGTTGTTTTTGCTGGTTATACTATGGCGTTGGTTTTGAGATTTGCATATTAGATCGTTTTTTTTCCATTTTTTTTTTTTTAATTTTATTATGAACAATGCACAGGACAATAGGTACAGAGAGCACTACAAATACTGTGCAACCTGCACAACAAAAAAAGAAATGTACAGACCAGAGGATAATAACATATTAATTTATAGAAGGGGAAAATTTAAATATATTCAGTTCCTTCAGCAGATGAAATGTTCTTGTAGCCTTCATATTTTGCATGTTTTCTATTGTTTTGTAATATGTTTTAAAGTCCAGATGAAAAACATTAAAGCTAGGTTGTGAATTAGACCATTACCATTTACATTTGTGAATATGGTATTTTCCGAAGATAATAAACAGTTGAATAACAAAAATAAAATTTTTGGACAAACCACATAAATAAAAGTACAACATGACATCAAAAATATTAGATCGTTTCCTTTCAAGCCTGTGTTATACTTTACGCATGAGCGATTCAGATGGGTTTTGTGTGACGTCATCGGAGAGTGTACGCGGACAAACTAAACCAAATGCGCGTGCACAGGCTGTGCACTTTTTTCTTGAGCGTGTCATCTGCTTACTAGTGCTTCACACTCCAGTCATGTTGGTGGGGGTAAATGCACCAAAAGTTGCTTTGCCATCCGTCGTAGAAGAAAAGCAGTAGCTCAGACGGTCCACCATCTTTCATAGTGTAAGTTAGTGTTGTTTTATCGAGACGGAAGAGAAGAATCTTCACTTTTTCTGCTTCATCTTCGACGGATCGTCTTTTCCTGAAGACTCGATGTTGATAAAGTAGTAGATGTTAAGTGTTTTAAAACTAATCTTGGAGATTTCGCAGTGCTGAAATGCTGAAAATCCTCTTCGTATTCTCAGTGACAGGTGGGTAACTTTAGAGTTGATGTTAATAGAAGGATGGGTTTGTTTTTGGAAAAATGGGATTGTTTTTTTGTCATTTGCATATTTGGGCTTATAGTTAGGACCGTTAATTTAATGTTATTTAGTGTGTGTGTGTGTGTGTGTGTGTGTGTGTCACAGTGTGCAGCTGCGCAGCTCTCCGAGTCCTCATAGAACAGTTTTTACACACTTACACGCAGGGCCGGATTGGGACTCCTTTTCAGCCCTGGAGTTTCATGCCTTAGACCGGCCCACTTTAGTTCACAACTGACTATATTAAAATAATTTAATTAAAACCACAGAATATAATTCCCTAAAGCCTTGTCTTCATACAATTCATTGCATTTAAAAAAAAAAACATCATTTCCAATTCAGTATAAAAACAATAGCCTAAGTTTTGCTTCAAAGTGAAGATTTATTAGAACAGTAAACAACAGGACAGTGTAAGAATCTTTTCTTTAAGATTTAGTATTCATAAATATCCAAACATTGAAATAAAGGAAAAAAAAATCTAATAAAAACAAAATATAAAATAAAGATTAAAATTAAATGTATTGCACTTTCTAATTTTCATTAATGTATTGCTGAATCATCAGGTATCATTAATTATCTCAGGGCATTTTTCATTGGGCAGGGCTCTTCATTACTATTATTTCTTCTGAATGACAACCCTCCTGCCCATTCTGGTGTGTTGGGCTCATGACTGGAGCTTGGTAACGTTACTGGGCCTTGCTCTTCACTGTTAGCAGCAAACTGGACTAGAGGCGACTGCTGCTGAAGAGCTACAAGAAAAATTTTGATACATGAGCGGTGGTTTGCAAACAACGTTGTTTTGCAATGTCGCTAGCATCTTGAACAACTTCTCCTAACTACCTTAACGTTAGCTTACTTACCAGCCTCGTCGTCTCCGATTGTTTTTTTTGAGGAAGAATGTGCTCAGTTTAGAAAATTTGGCTGCGTCAGTTTCCAAAGCTTTCTTCTTATTTATTCTGGACTTTTCAGTGCTGCATTTGCGCTTTCTGTTATCCATTTTTATCTCACTTTTTTTTATTTTGAGCAACTTGCAAGGTGACGTGTTGGGGGCGGGGCCAGGGAGTCAACAGATAACACGTCATCGTTTTCTTGCAGGCTGCACTCTGCGAGAAAATATTATATAAAAAAAATAGTGGGACAATGGTAAAATAATAAATAAAAAGAGTGGGGCTGCGGTAAAATAATAATAATTCTATAATATATATTATTTCAACCCAGTGCCATGACAACAACGACCCTCGCAGTCAAAAAAACATACCGGCCCACCGGGAATTTTCCCGGCGCTCCTGATTAGCCAATCCGGGCCTGCTTACACGCAGTTATTATCTGGCTCGGCTCGGTGTTCATCTTCAGTTCTCTCTTCACAGCAATTCAGTCAGTGTACTGTTTGAGTAAATGAATTACTCCGGGATATTGGTTAATTTCGACCTGACTCGAGAGAGTGTCAGCCACGTTAAAAATGTGAATAACTGAAGTAATTTGTGGATTTATGCGTGAATATGTATGTTCAATTTACTATTTTCTCACTTTAAAAAGCCTATGCATTGTGCACAGAGTGGTCGGTGTCTCTCATAGGGTTTCTCTTGTGTGTAGAATGCGCTATCATTAGCCGCATTTCCACTGTCGGGCCAGTGTTAGCCAAGGCTTAAAACGGCCGGGCGGGACTAATAGCTTCGGGCCAGTAGCACCAAAGCCAGAATAGCTAGGGTTTCCACAGTCGGGCCTGAAGCTCCGCTGCACGTCACTAAAACCTGCACTTTACACACCTCTCAGAACAACGTCATGCAACCTCATCATTTCACCAACAAAGAGAAGTTATCTGAAAACTAAAAAGTCACTGGAACATGCGCGATCACAAAACGAACATGATAAAAGCGGCCGTTTTTTTGCATGCTTTGTTATATATTCAAATTCAAAAGCATCGATTATTTAAGTGATACATTCAAGATTCAAGATTTTTATTCGTCACATACAAAATTATATATAGCATATATAACCAGCAGTGAAATGTGAGTCATGTCCGCTCCATGGACAGTGCAATCATTAAAGAAAACAACACAGATGAAAATATACATAAATATAGCTATGTAAGAATGAAATAAAAGTAAACTATACAAATATAAGAATAAAATATAAGAAAGATGTATATTGTAGAATTAAATATAGAACGCAAAATAATGTGAATGAGTGTAAACTGTATTCTTAAATATTAAGATGTACAGGGATCTACAAGAAGCAAATGTGCAAACATGGTGACACTGTCAGTGTGTCTATGTGAGGTAGTGAATAAAGTGAAAAAGATGAAGTGAACATTAAGTGGAGACATGAGGATGTTAAGAAGCTGGTTTAGAGTTTCCCCTGAGTCTCACGGTTTTTGCCATCAGGCTACGGAAGCGCTTACCAGATGGCAGCAAAGTGAAAATATGATTACTGGGGTGGGTGTAGTCTTTGATGATTTTTGCAGCTCAACTTCTGCAGCGTTTGAGGTAGATGTCCTGCAGAGAGGGGAGAGCAGACCCTGAAATGCGCTCAGCTAAGCACACAACTCTCTGCAGGGCTTTGCAGTCTTGACTGGAGCTGTTCCCATACAACACTGAGATACACTGAGTCAATACGCTTTCTATAGCCCCAGAATAGTTTTCAGGATTGCTGGTGAGACCCTGAATTTCCTCAGCTGTCGCAGATGGTACAGTCTTTGCCTGGCTTTATTAACCTGTGTTTGAATGCGAGTAGTTCAAGTGAGGTCCTCGGAGATGTTTACACCAAGGTACTTGAAGCTGCTCACCCTCTCCACAGGTGTCCTGCTGATCATAAGAGGAGTATAGGGCTGCTGCTGTCTCTTACAGAAGTCGACAATAAGCTCTTTCAGTTTTGCTCACATTCAGAGAGAGAGTTGTTCTGGCACCATGATGTTAATTTCTCTACTTCATCCAAGTATGCAGTCTCATTATTGTTGTGAATGAGGCCCAGAACTAGGGATGCACCGGTTGACCGGCCATAAATCGGAACCGGACGGTTTTTGCTTAAAATACACAATCGGCAATCAGCCAGTTTTTGGTATTTTTTTGGCGATTTTCCGTTAGTGCGCTCACTTGCACAGACTACATTGTAATCGTTCGCTATGTCATTTGTGTGGAAGTAATTCGAAATCTGTGCGCAGGACACAGGCAGCCCATCAGGACTGTAAATCCAGAGCTTCATGTCTGAGGCACAGATAGCAGGAAGCGATCAGCCGTTGGTGTACTGACGCACAAATAAGAGTCCCTTTTCTGTGCACTGAAGCTGCGCCCTGCGCCCGCGCCCTGAACATGAATAGACCGTGAAGAGATGTTCAGCTCAACTTCTCACGTGTTGGATGAGAAACGAAACGGACTAAACTGAACTTTCTTTTTTTTTTTTTTTTTTTTTTTTTTTAGAACTTGCATACACGTTTAAAAAACCAGAAGTAAACGTCAGTTCTGCATTAGTATGATTATTTTTATTTTACCTTAAAATTACATAGACTTAATTTAAAAATCACCTGCTGTAGCACACTGAATAAAAGTGTTTCATTCATCCAATTAAAACATTTTAGGGTAATGATTCACATCTATTTATTTTTTTATTTACTTGAGACAATAAGTTATTTCTTTTTCATTGGCTCAAGTAAAAAATATAGATGTGAATCATTACCCTATTTTTTTTTTTTATTGGATGAATGAAACCCTTTGCATCTTTGTTTTTTTCGCACCAACATTATTTGATTTTAACTTGAGGATTCATCAGAACTGTGGTGAAAATGAGATTGTTAATCCTCCTCCTAGTTTCAGGTAGGTGAGTTGGGGGTTAATGGAGACTCCTAAAGTTAAACTGTCATCTTTTTTTTTTTTCAAGACAAGCCATGGTCAGAATACTAGATATTGCATCCTTAATATACAGATACAATTAGTTCCGGGAAAAATCTATTGATGTAAAAATCTTTGAAAAGTTATTTGTGATTTTTTCTTCCAACTTGTTACTTTGCACTTTTTGTTCGAAAATGTTTTTACTATATACGTTATCTATTATATAATATTTTGATACTTATTTTCCATTATCTAAATAAGAATGAAAAGTATGTTGTCATATGAAAGTGTGTTGGCCTTATTGCATTACTTTGATGTTATATTAGGATTATATATTCAGTGGCATTAAGGGCTGGGTAATATGACGATATATATCGGATGGACGAAATTAAAACTCCATCGTTTCATATTATGCTCTATCGTTTATTTCGTGGTGCCGCAAAAAAAAAAATGTTCACGGCGATACTTTTTTGCACGGGGAGGGAGGGTTCAATCTTAAACTGGCTGCCATCATCTGGTCACATGACCTTCCAGTGGCGGCTCTTGCCAGCCAGTTGAGGATTGACCCCTACTGGTGAGATGCAGTATAAAACAACTGATTTTAGGCTGTTGAAACACAAACCACAGAGCCACATGCGCGCGCTGTGTCTGTTTCTGTGTGAGAACTGGTCGCGCTTCAGCTGTTAATGGAGCTCGTGAGCATTTTGCGCTTTGAACGACAACATACACTCTTATATGCGTCTAAATGCCCGGCTTTGCAACTCTCCTCATAAACACAGTCATTTTATCTTAAGGGAATGTAAACAGTTGCGAGAGAAATCGCATATGAAAGCCCATATGCAAGTAGCAATATATTGGATCCAGAAATCCGTCTTAAAGGGCAAGCTGTCCAATATTAGTCATGTCTCCCATTCATGAAAATCTCTTACTGCTATCGACTAAATCACTTTTATAACTAGAATAATCAAATAAATGAATAATGATAATGCTAATAATTATAATATGGATGAAACTTAGTGAATAGTAACTCATTTACAAAATGTATTTCTTATGCAGTGTAATGCTTTGTCCTATTGTTTGTAATTAGTTTCTTATTTCATTTCTGACTGTTTATTGATTTTTTTTTTTTCCTTTCTCTTATATTAGTTTGATATCGACACTGGTGACAAGGATTATGAAAATTCTATGGTTTCAAAGATCTTAATATCATAAAAAAACCTTATTAAAAGAAAAAAATAACTAAACCACTCCTCGCTTTCGAATGATGGTTTACCTGTTGAGATAATCAAGAGCAACAATTTCCTTGTTGACATAGCAGAGTACTTTACCTTGGTAGGGCTGCACCAGTCATTAGTGAGTTCTTACTTGAATTAAAACGTTAATCAACCCCACACAACCCTTTCATAAACTCAATACAGAAGCATTCATGCCTTCAAGCAGATTCCTGAGGACTGGGGATAAGAACTCATTCACACGCTGGACTGATCTGAACCACTCACACACATCCCAACCTATTTCTAGAATATAATCTTGGAAATAGGGTGCTCTTTTAATTTTATTGTTATTAATATTATTATTATTATTTTATCTTTACAACTAAACAAGGTACATCTTATTCATCCTCGGTTGAGCATAGCCAAAAATAGAACAACAGCAACCACAAAAAAATAAATAACGCGTCAAAATAAACTAAACTGAACCTGAAAGAAAATAAAAGGACAATAAGTACAGAAGAATGTATACATGTCACGTTTAGTCTATAAACACTTCCACAAAGTTTACACCAGAGTATTGGAGATGTGTATGACTCATGATTGTACAAACACAGGTCAGAATTCAGATGCCGACTCTATTGAGAGAGAGAAAGAGAAGAGTGGAGTTGAGTGTTGTTTGCGGGCTGTTTTGCTTGTCTGGGGTTGACTGTGTTATGTTGTGAAATCCCAGCAATCTGACAGAGTTCTCCCTGGAGATTCAGTCACTGGGGAAGGAAGCACATTGGCTGACTGCAGCTGATGAGTGTATATATTGGTACAACAGTAGATGCACGTTTTCTAGTTATACAGCAGAACGCAGACGAGGCTAACTGTAGGATTTTCTAGAACTAGTGAAAATGAGATTCCTCATCGTCACAGGAATCCTCATAGTTTCAGGTGAGTGAGTTGGGGGTTAATTCATACTGTCTTTGTTTTTTTCGAGACAAGCCATGACCTGATTTAACGCTTTTAACCGGTTTTATGGATCAATTGGGGATCGTGTAACTTTGGGAGGTTTGCGTGCTGTTGAGCTATTTGACTTGTTGCCTTAATACCTGTGTTAATGTATTAGTTTGGACGAATGCAGACAAAATGATTCTTGAGCATAAACTGATCTCCAAGGCAGTTCTTCAGTTCTTGCATGATACAGGACTGTATGTAAGAATTTAATTTAGTTTTAATTTTGACCTGTGGAGGGCAGTAATACGCTCAGCATCTACACTGCCGGAATTCTACAAGAAGAAGAAGAAGAAGCAGGAAGAAGTTAGCTAGCTTTCCTTTCGGCAAAAACAAACTGGCTGTGCGTTTTGTCTTTGCTGTTAAGCAGTTCGCACAACTGTATAAAGATGGTTAGGTTTATGACTGCTGTGGTTTTTGGAGGTAATATGCCTTCTTATTCTTCTCCTGTGTTATTTATTTATTTAAAGGGTGTTCTTAAGCGATGTCTTTTGCTGAAATGTGTCTGAACATGCGTAAGACATTCCGTGCATGACAAATAACACATTAAACTTATATGTTGCCTTAACAATGTACATGATTTAAGTGGCGCTTTAATTATGCGTTATGATGTTAAAAATAAGTTGGTCTTGACTGGCAATGTTCCGATTAGGTTCGCGCGCTGCTAGTCGGAGCCTAAAGCTTTTGATCAGAGAGACTCGAGAACGGTCAGTTTCTTCTGTAATCGGTTGCTGTAGTTTTGTCTTTGTCTGATGGTTTTGTTTTATCACCATAAAAAGTTGTGGTGACAAATCAGTTCTAACTCAAAATCATGTATGAATAAAGACCCAAAAATTAACCCATTGACTAAAACTACTTTTAGTAGGTACTCTCTGCATTTCTAAAGTGCTTTATACAATAGATACTATCACAGCAGTTTCACAGAGATTAACAGGAAATCAATTATTGAATTAACTTCAGATTCTGCTGTAAAGTAGCTCTGAAAGACAATAGGGCATTATTTAGCTCAAGTCAGTGCAAATGAAATCAACAAATCAGAAAACACAACAACAGATTTGTTTATTTGTTTTACAGGGCTGATGTTCATCTTGACTGGTGGTGAGATGGTCAGTGAGGGAAAAATCTGCTCCAAGAAGATCTTGGAGCGGTCTGACCTGAAAGCGGATGATCAGCTGATGGTGGTGAGATGTGGCACAGATGAGGTGGTCGCACAGCTCTTCTGTGAAAACTGGAACTGCAGGGACCACCCAGATACAGAGGGATGGTTCAATCAAACAGAAGATTTGGTCCTGATCCTGCCGAACTGCAGCAGCGTGGATCGCTTAGATATATTGCTGAATGGAAATCGGATTGTACTTAACTTCACTTTTGAAGGTGAGAATCTTTAAAATCTAATTGATTTGAATGAAAAACAAAAGTTTGATATCAGGGCAAAAAGTACTATGCTTTTTAAATGCACTCCTTTAAAAATGTACTTAAAAGAAATACATGAACAAATTAAAACAATTGCATGAAGGCAGCATACAGATTCTCAAATAATTATTCCAGTAAACATTGACTCTATCAGTAGCAATAAAAAGTAAGAAATTGGGGGTGGGGAAATCACAAGTTATCTGTACTTTTATATTTTAGTATTTACAAAATTTTATATGAAGTAGAGTTGTCACGGTACCAAAACTTCAGTATTCGGTACCGATACCAGTGAAAATCCACAGTTCTTTGTACCAATTTCGGTACCAAAGCAAAACATAAAAATATTCTAAAAAAAAAAAAAAAAAAAAAACTTTTATAACTAAAAATAAAATGAATGCCATTCTTTACCCTTATTTACAATTGTGTTAAAAGTTTTTCTGCAAGTAATATAATTATGAAAAACATTTAATTAGTCTTTTAATTAATGAAATCTAAACATTTTTTGGTAAGTAAAGGGGATTTGCTATTAAAATAAAAAAATGGAAGAAATATTGTGTGATTTTATTTCTTAAAAAAAAAAGTTTAATAATTTTTTTTTTCAACAGTAGCAGTATCACATACATTCTACTAAATAATAGTAATATTTCTAGCACAGTGCCTTTAATGTAAATATAAACTTATTTTGACGGGCTACTTTTATTTTGACACTGGTTTACTCAAATGAAATGGTAAAATGATAGTGAAGTGACTCAGAACAGTTCTGGTGATGTTGTTGATGTATTTATGTCCTCATTGAGACGGCAGATGCGTCACGCGCTTCAGTCTATGTAGTAAACGAACCATTCATTCATTCACACAGAGACGCGCAGAACATGCAGGATTCAGATTTCAAACAACTTTTGTGGCTTAACATTTACAGATACTGGTCCATATGGAGATTTGATTTGATTAATTTATGCTAACTTGGACAAATTTCGTGACTTTACATATTAAAATGTAAGTTTCATTTTCATGACTGGATTTTGAGATTCCGTCTGCGTTTTCTGCTTCGCGGAAATCATAGCGCTGTATGCGTCAAGAGCCGGGTTGACCGGGTCCTCGGTACCACCGGTACTTAAACCTGGTACCGTCACATTTTCATTTTTTTAGTACCGACTTGTTACCGAAGTACCGGGTCTTTTGACAACACTAATATCAAGATATATATCATTATTGCCAGATAAAATTTCTCATATCGTGAGATAAGGTTTTGATCATATCGCCCACCCCTAGCAGATGATAGCAGTGGATTGGTCAGTTAGGTCTGTCAGGATCACTGTTTCTGGTTTGTTTGTCTACATGATGATAATAATGTAAGTGTGCACCATTTGTTGTGTGTGACAGAACCAGTATTGTCCTCCACCAAAGATCCACCACAGACCTCCTCCCCAAAACCTCCTGACTCCTCTGAACACCTGTGGCTGTGGCTGTGTGCTTTACTGATTCTTCCAGTGTTGGCTGTGTTCGGTTTCCTCTTGTTGAAGAAACTCAGGAGGGCAAGTATTGCTTATGTTTATTCTCTTATGGCTGGAAATGATCTGGGACTGCATTCACCAAAAAATTATGAGGTTAAAAGTTGCTGCTAATGTGGAAATGTTGTTCTTAATTGTAGTACTCATATTTTATATTTAAGAGAGATTTCCCCAATTATTAAAAAACACAGTCTAAGACAAAGTATATTTTTCAAATTCTAAAGAATTTCTGTGGCTAGGAGAAATTAATTTGCCGTTTATTCATAATTCAGTGTTTGATTATGATGTTCATGTTTGGAGAAAGTAGATGAAAGTTAATCCAAGTTTATTGTAAAACTCAAACCAGGAGCAGAATGATTGTCTGTTTAAGAATAATGTGATACATCTAATGATAATAGTAAATTATTTGCTGGTTTTGTTTCAAATAATGTTAAAAGAGTCTGGTTTAAATGTATATGCCTGAAATGTATTCATTAAGCTTTGTCTTCAGCACTTTTATACAGTATCTGATTTGTTTTGCATCTTGTAACTGTGTTTTGTGTGTTGACTGTCAGGATCGTGAAGCATTACCTGATGCTGAAGAAGCTTGAGAAACCCCTGATGTCTCCAGGTATGAAGCTCCTGAATTTCCTCTGGTCTTTTATGTATCACATCACTTTTTCATAAAGAATATTCTATTTTGTCATGTTGGGCTTTACTAAAGTCAGTTTTCTGTTGTTTTCTTTACAGCACAGCATCGTCAAATTGCACAGATTATGTAGCTCTCTCCGTTAAGAATGGTAGTGAAAACACTGACGATTAGCTTGTGGACACCTGACTTGATGCTGAGTGTTGTAAAACACTAAATACTAGGGATGCATTGATGCCCAATGTAGCATTTGGACCAATCAGAAACACAACTATTTGTTACATTTTAACAAATAATATCTAACGTCTCCTCATCTAGCCAAGGGATCTATAAACCCTTCCCCCAAAATGCAACTAATCCCTCAAAATGGACAGAACAGGCTTCAGTTTCCCTAGCAACCAAAGGTAAACTATCTGATAACACTAGATTTATGACAATAGTTAAGGGTCCCATTACTTGAAAATTTCACTTTCTCAGGTTCCCCTGGCCTGTCTATGGTCCCTCAGTGGCTAGAAATTCCAATAGGTGTAAAAAATGAGAGCTCAGACTGCCGATCTGGTATCTTAAGGTTACCTCCCCTCTGCTTTGCCCACCTGGAGAATTTGGAGAAAATAGATTTTTATACATTTTTGGGTGAAGTATGCCTTTAAGTTCTGCATGGCCAAAACCTGTTACTAGCCAATACATATACAAAATATCATTCCAAGCTTTAATCAGACTCTTCGCACGGTGTGTTTCATGTTACGACTCAGTTACTCACCAGCCACTAAAGATGCAACATGGTGCTAAAACCTGAAATTGGTTACCTCAAGCTCGTATTCCTTCATCTTTCACCACTCCCACTTTTTTAGCACACATAACACACATTTCTAAAATTTCAAATCAGGAAACCCAGGTGTCTTGCTAATGACCTTTTGTCTTTATGCTGTCCCTGACACAGATGTGCCTTTGTCTCTATGATAATGTGAAGCTATCACCGATACTGTCATGCACCTCTGTATTTGACACCGTTATGCTAATAGGATCAAAGATGGGAAAATGTGCAGTATCAGTGTTACATCCTAAGATGTATGTTATTGTTGCTGTTAATACTGTGTGTTAACTCTATGTAACTGTGCTTCATTGATGCTTGACATCCTGTTGGGAGTTGTAGTTTCTGTTGGTTTTCCTCTGTTCCTCCCTGTCCTCTCACAGAAGACCTAATGATGTCACCTGTTCCTCGTCAGAGCTGTGGAGAGGAGCTTGTATTTAAACAGAGGGAACGGACACAACACCAGAGAGAGTTTGGCTTGTCTGTTTTTCCCAGTTGGTGGTTTAAGCAGTGGTGCTGCTTTAAGAAAGCCTGTTGTATTTGATTACTATTGTGTGATCAGGGCCTGTAGTGTATCTTCAAGACAGCTTGTTGTACTGGCTGTAGTGATTAGAAATTGTTTTCTTTTTATTCTTTTGCCTGCAGACGCAGTAAGGAGGTGGGTGCCATTTTTATTTTATCAACTTATGCTTTTCTCCTGGTTTTGTGGAACAGTGAGGAAGTCAGGGAAGAGACATGTTGTTGATTTTGATGTTTTGTTTGCTAGGTAAGTTAGATTACTTTGTTTTCAGTTAGCATCCCCTTTTTGTTTGTTATTTTGGCCTTAACCCCCTCCTGAAGCTACAAGCGTCTTATTCTTTCTTTTTGAATTACCCATATTGTTAAACCTCTAATTTTCCCTTCCCCTTTAATGCTGTACAAAGACTTTTCATTTTAAATAAAATCTTGAAGAGTTTCCATGAGTTTGAGTGCTGGGATTACGGAGAGTCAACTCTCTCTCACTATTTTTTGTTTGCAAGTTCACCGACATAATTGTTAACTTTTCATAAATAGCATATGTTACTCCCCTTGTCACCCCTAGACAAAGAGGGGGACGTAACAATCAGGCTGATCCTTTATTTAGGATCAGCCATATGGAGTGAGATATATGCCAAAACCTCACACACACACAAAATGTGTTTTACTCACACCCAACGATTCACAAACAAACTCAGTGTGGTTTGCAAATACAAAACATCACTCACAAACTAATGCATTTTGTTCTGCAAATAAAAAACGTAGCTATCAAACAAATACAGTACGTTTTACATATACAAAGAAACATATGTCTTCAATGACAAAAATATCTTCCAAGTACAAACTAAAATCTTCCAAGTACAAAACAAAATCCTTCAAATACAAAACAAAATCCTTCAAGTACGAAACAAAATCCTTCAAGTACGAAAAACTGTCACGTGACTTTTGGCACAAATTTTCCGCCTTGCTGATCCACACGCAAATGCCTTCAGATCCACACACATGCTAGTAAACTGTCATGTAATTCGCACTCGCTTGGCGCCGCCACCGACATGGAAACAGGAGAGAACAAGAAACGCTAGCGTGAGGGACTTTGAACACGATGAGCGGCCAACAGGTGAGTTTCCAGTCATTGCTGGTGAAAAATCAGCCCGAAGGGGTTGTTATTTGCTATAACAACCGCCTCGCTATACATGATCCCACTTATTACATTGCTACCTACAAAATAAATAAATAATTTGACAAAATTTATTGATTTTAAAAACGATTGTATTGCTTCCGCTAAAGAAAATAGTCCGTTCCACGTCCATATCAACGGTCTGTTTATCATGGCAAGGGTGTTTAGACCTCCAAATCAACCCTGGTCTTCTCCTTCTAGTGTCTAATAGAATATAGAGGCTTTATTCCATGTCAAATCAGTCAGAATCCAGGAAAGTGGTTGCAGCAACATCTCAGATGAAGAGTTTTTCTATATTATATTTGGGTCACAAAACCAAGGCCTGTAAAAATATTCATATTTTTTGTCAGTCCTTGAGATTGTCATTTTTATAGCATCAAAAACACTATCAGAGAACCATGTTTGGGCATTAATATCTTAAAGTGTTATTCATAGCCTCACCGAACTTTGCAGGATGGAAGACAAACATGTTCTTAGTACAACTGAACCAAAGTTTGTACTGCATGTCTATTGAGATTCTACAAGACCCTAGACTGGGGTAAATGGCTAAACCCCTGATACTGAGGGTATTATAAACTCATTTTCTGCATCCATATGATATCAATCATTACATTTTCTTAATCGTAATCATAATCATGTGTCATTATTTGAGGTCTCCATCACTAATGATATGCAATAATTGATAGCCTGATTGCACTGTAAGTCGCTTTGGATAAAAGTGTCTGCTAAATGCATGAATTTAATTTAAATTAAATTTAAATTAAAATTTAATTTAATGGTCATGAAGATATTAAGAATGAACCAAAGTGTATTTTTTGGTCATTTTACTGGTCATGTTCAGTTACACCAGTGTTTTTGACCTCATCCATTTTTCCTCTTTTTCCCTCTCTAGGAACTGCTTGCACAAACAATGTTAGAGAGAATCCACACACGGCTCCAGCATATTGTCTGTCAGCAACCCCTTGACCTGGATTACCTTGAATTTGTGTGTTTTCAGGAGGCTGTTCTATTTAGTGCTTCCTCTAACCAGGTTCTCATCCCAAAAGGCATTTTAGATGCACTCACAGAGCTGCACAAGTTGGTTAAAGGCGCGGACACACTAGACTTTAAACGTATGAAAATATTTCGGACACCGCTGCGAATATGGGCGGGAGCAATTAAACGTCTTTCCTCAATTATCACAACATGGATTAATATGTGCTTGTACTGTGTCTTTTGCGACGGCGTCGAAAGCGTCTTATTATATTGTACTCTCTGTATCTCTCTCTATATAAATATATACACCCTAAGCAATAAAACTGATAAAACATCCACATTCAAATGTATCATCTGTTCCTGTTGACACTACAAACCATGCAGATACTTTATTTTATTTTTTATAATCTTTAAATCTGTATTATATAAAATAGGACGCTGCGCTACAACTAAAGTTATATAGCGCTTCCTTCATTTTTGAATTTCTGTACAGAGAGGTCACGCAGTGACGTATCGATCTTCTACTGGTCCCACATCTTCACGTGATGCGAATTCGCAGGTCAGAGTTCACCAAACTTGAACTTTGGAACGCAGCAAAATGCGGAATTTTTTGCATAAGCTTGCGTTTCCGGTCTGACGCATTCGCATGCGTATGAATGGAAGTCAATGGAGAGAAAAGTGCAGTGTGACCGCCCTATAAGAAAGAGAAAACCAGGTCCCCATAGTAATAAAAAAAAAAGTTTTTTTTTTTTTTTTTTTGGTTTTTCCAACCCCCCAGATGTTTTAAGATTGTATTCACACTACAATAAAAAAAATACAATCTACATGTGTTTGGTTTGAACATTCATTACAACATTAAGAGAGCTGAAAGTCTTAAAGTCTGTTGCTAGCACTGCTTGAGGAAAGCTATTCTTCCTGCTGCCGCTGGCAGTCCTAACATGGGGCATGTCTGCTGGTCTGATTTGATTAAACAGAGAAAAATCAAACATTAGACCACCTCACTGATTCAGAAATATTTATTTGTGTAACTGTAACATCTTACAAACCAGTTATTAGCAGGGGCACTGTTCTGTAAATAAGTGTTCTTTTTGTATTTGTGCTGCATTATCATTGAATCAGGTCCTTTGCGGAGTACATTTTACGGTAAGCCTAGTAAGTGCTGGACATACTCCACAGTAAGTAAGTAGATGTCTGAGCCATGTGATTGGGAGTGTCCCAGGGGATTTCTGGCTGCCCTTAGTGCTGCCATTTGTTCATCACTCAGTACATCGCCCATCTCAGGAACAGTCACATCAGGCAGGCCACTGTCCTCCCAGTCCAAATGTGGTAGGTACAATACCTAAAAAAAGACATGTAAAGTGTTTATATGGTTCTCAAACATTTTTACATCAAGGACCCGGACCACATTTGATAACATTTTGTAACAAACTCCAGAAATACACAATATTAATTCTGAGACTGAATAACATTACTTTCTTTGTCAATGTATGTTCAAATTAATGTCAATGGGATGCATTTTTTGGTAAAATTTATAAAGAAGTTTGTGGAAAAATAGTCTATTTCTAGAAAAAGTCAGAATTAAAAAGTTGTGTGTATTTATATATACCCCTCCTTGAACCTCCCTCAAGGACCAGTGCCAAACCCATTGCCAAGTTTATTCTTACTGATTGAATATACTTTAATTCAAATAAAATCTTTGCACCTACTTCATACGTATAGTTCTTTTTAGCAAGGGTTAAGGGTTATTAACAAGCAGGTTATGTCCTAATTTTCAGCTTTAAAAAAATGCAGCACCCATGTATGCTGACAGCCTGCTGGTATGATATGGATGCAGAAAATGAGTTTATAATACCCTCAGTATCAGGGGTTTAGCCATTTACCCCAGTCTAGGGTCTTGTAGAATCTCAATAGACATGCAGTACAAACTTTGGTTCAGTTGTACTAAGAACATGTTTGTCTTCCATCCTGCAAAGTTCGGTGAGGCTATGAATAACACTTTAAGATATTAATGCCCAAACATGGTTCTCTGATAGTGTTTTTGATGCTATAAAAATGACAATCTCAAGGACTGACAAAAAATATGAATATTTTTACAGGCCTTGGTTTTGTGACCCAAATATAATATAGAAAAACTCTTCATCTGAGATGTTGCTGCAACCACTTTCCTGGATTCTGACTGATTTGACATGGAATAAAGCCTCTATATTCTATTAGACACTAGAAGGAGAAGACCAGGGTTGATTTGGAGGTCTAAACACCCTTGCCATGATAAACAGACCGTTGATATGGACGTGGAACGGACTATTTTCTTTAGCGGAAGCAATACAATCGTTTTTAAAAATCAATAAATTTTGTCAAATTATTTATTTATTTTGTAGGTAGCAATGTAATAAGTGGGATCATGTATAGCGAGGCGGTTGTTATAGCAAATAACAACCCCTTCGGGCTGATTTTTCACCAGCAATGACTGGAAACTCACCTGTTGGCCGCTCATCGTGTTCAAAGTCCCTCACGCTAGCGTTTCTTGTTCTCTCCTGTTTCCATGTCGGTGGCGGCGCCAAGCGAGTGCGAATTACATGACAGTTTACTAGCATGTGTGTGGATCTGAAGGCATTTGCATGCGGATCAGCAAGGCGGAAATTCATAAGACAAGGATTACTCTGCACATGCAGTTTGTAATGATTTTACCTGTATTTAAATGTACTAAAATGTTTTTACTGTTATTATTATTTGTTTTAACTAAATTATTGCAGCTTATAAAGAAACAATTGCGAAAAGTGATGAATAAATCACAACACTGAATTCCTCACATATCCAAAAAAGCAGCAGGGGTTCACATAAAAAATCGGCAGCTGGCAGCAGGAAGTGGCTGCCATTGACAGCCGGAAGGCAGTAACTGTCAGCCGGATGGCAGGCGGGACCTGCCATTCGGTGGGAGCCAATCAGTATCGACCAACCTGGGCGCAACCAATCAGATATAACTGCACCCAAACGCATCAGTAATGGTTGCGATTGATCAAACGGTAAGTTCAGAAATTGGTCATCGGAGTAATTAATGTTTTTTTGCGTTGTAAGTTTGGTAGACTTGGTGCCTATTTTGGTTTAATTGTTCATTGAAATCTAATTAGTGTTAGCAACGTTGTTTGTGTACCTTGTTAGGGGCCTACCATTAACTTCAAATTACGTTGTGTGATGCTACATTACTAAGTCCGTCTTTGGTTTGTTCCAAATTCAGAAGTCTGCTGTACTGTATACAGACTCCTTTCGAAAGAGGGCACAATCCAGCTGGCTTGACTGAGTATCTTCTTTTACATATTTGATTAGAGGTTTAAAAAGGTGCCATAACATTACATTTCTCAGTTGCCATGTCTGAATGTTTATCTTTGTAATAATGCTGTTTTCATGCTCCTCATCTCAATATACAGGTGGAACAAAATGGAGAACAAGTCTAAGCCATGTCAGGAATTCAACAATGTACGCCCTGCAGACACTGTGACGAGTTTACAACAACTGCTTACCAGGTGTGCAAATTATGCATGAAAATGTAATCACTGCTCTGTACATGATGACAAGATGCAATGGGAATAATCATTAATATGGCTGTGCATGCATGTCTACTGTTAATAAAGCAATTTAGGTATTAAAGTCACCATTTTCTTATGAATAATAAAATGCAGCAGCTAGAGTTCTTCCTAGAATCAGGAAGTATGACCGGATTAGCCCAGTTCTGTAAACCCTGTACTGGCTCCCTATCAAACATCGTATAGATATTAACATCTTCAATTTATATTAATCTGTTTCTTTCTTATTCGGAGGTCACTGCAGTCACGCGGATCCAGTACGTATCCAGACCAGATGGTGGATCGCACCTAGAAAGGACCTCTACATCCATGAAAGACAGCGGAGACCAGGACAACTAGAGCCCAGATACAGATCCCCTGTAAAGACCTTGTTTTTTTTTCTCCATTTTGTTTGTGGAGTTTTGGTTCCTTGTCGCCTCTGGCTTGCTTCGTTGTGGTCACTTCATTTACAGCGATATCCCTGACATTATTGCAAATGATTCCACAGATACTATTTAAACTGAACCGAGCTGAAGGATGACATCACTGAATTGAATGATAAACTGCCTTTTAAACTGACCACAAACTGAGTTTACTAATGTCCTTCTGCATTATTGACTGACACACTATTTTCCTATTTAATACTGTAAAGTTGCTTTGCTTTGATCTGTATTATTAAAAGCACTATATAAATAAACTATGCTTGACTTGACCATGTTGCAAGAGGAAAATGAGGGGAGATGCACATCCACCCTGGGTTTTACAGTGATTGGTGCAAGATGCTGGAGAAGTAACTCTGTACACCTCATCAGTTCTGATCTAAGAGTCTTGAAAATACCTCCGGATTGTTGTTAGTGATTCTGATTGATATTTTAGTCTGCGTGCTTACTGGATATATTTTATACGGTTTACATTGTAAAGCACTGACTTTGACAATTTACTAACCCAGTTACAAATTTAACAGCTACTTTATACTATGTAGTTGTTTCTTGAAATACTACAAATATAACCGCAAATTATGATTTTAAATAAAGGTCTCTGAGACTTCTCTCTTTTCAGTCATTTGTGTATTTAGCCTATAATAAATATACAACATACACCCAGTAAGTGCCACTCTCGTATATAAATTGTTTTATTTCACACAAACAATGATACATGCATAAACATTCAGCTGGAAATTAACGTTTAGCAAAATGATCTTATTTCTTTGTTTATATTTGATCAATATTTTAAATCAAATAATATACAATACTGACCTTTATACTTATTTAAAAAAGTATTAAACATAATCATAAGTGTATATAATTATTTCTTTGTCTTGTTGCCGCCAGCAGCCTCCTCCAATTTCCGGGTATTAGCGACAGCTGCCATCCGGTTTTATTGGCAGCCACTTCCTGCTGCCAGTGACAGCCACTTCCTGCTGACAGCTGCCGATTTTTCGCTGAACCCCCTCTCCAAAAAAGGTGAATAAATGCATGTTTTTACATGTTAATGTTTATCGCAATAATTTGCTGCTATTTTATGCTGGTGTTTATGCTAACATTATAATCAGTTACTAAGATTAATAATAATAAAAAATGTATCTTCAGTTTTTGGTAAAAATTTACAATAAGCTTTCATCTGATTACATTTCTTACAGCTGGCTAATTAATGATTTGAATTGATTAATCTTAGGTAATGATAATTTCAACATTTAGCCCACTAATTTAGAAAAAACATTCAAATTAAAGTACTTTTATATATACAGTAGAGACCAAAAGTTTGGACACACCATCTCATTCAAAGAGTTTTCTTAATTTTTATGACTATGAAAATTGTAGAGTCACACTGAAGGTATCGAGGGCTATTTGAGCAAGAAGGAGAGTGATGGGGTGCTGTGCCAGATGACCTGGCCTCGACAGTCACCGGACCTGAACCCAATCGAGATGGTTTAGGGGTGAGCTGGACCGCAGACAGAAGGCAAAAGGTCCAACAAGTGCTAAGCATCTCTCGGGGAACTCCTTCAAGACTGTTGAAGACCATTTCAGGTGACTACCTCTTCAAGCTCATCAAGAGAAAGCCAAGAGTGTGCAAAGAAGTAATCAAAGCAATAGGTGGCTACTTTGAAGAACCAACAATATGACATATTTTCAGTTGTTTCACACATTTTTGTTATGTATATAATTCCATATATAATTCCACATGTGTTAATTCATAGTTTTGATGCCTTCAGTGTGAATCTACAATTTTCATAGTCATGAAAATAAAGAAAACTCTTTGAATGAGAAGGTGTGTCCAAACTTTTAGTCTGTACTGTATATATAAACATTTTATTAATTTACCTGCAGGATTTTAGCTCAAATTGGTTCAGCTGACAAGAAAGCTTCATTAAAAATAAAAATTCAACATATTTCAAAATAAATACTTGTCATAATTATTGTAATATGTCATATATTTGTTATATTTGTGTAACCAGTATTACAACATCAGTATTGAAATAAACAGCATTTCACCATAAAATAAATACTTTAAGACTTGGAATATACAAACCAGATTCCAAAAAAGTTGGGACACTGTACAAATTGTGAGTAAAAATGGAATGGAATAATTTACAAATCTCATAAACTTATTTTTTATGCACAATAGAAAATAGATATATCAAATATTGAAAGTGAGACATTTTGAAATGTCAGGCAAAATATTGGCTCATTTTGTTTTTCATGAGAGGTACACATTCCAAAAAGTTGGGACAGGTAGCAATAAGAGGCCGGAAAAGTTATATATACATATAAGGAAGAGCTGGAGGACCAATTTCAAAATTATTAGGTCAATTGGCAACATGATTGGGTATAAAAAGAGCCTCTCAGAGTGACAGTGTGTCTCAAGATGGGCAGAGGATCACCAACTCCCCCAATGCTGTGGTGAGAAATAGTGGAGCAATATCAGAAATAGACATGTGCCTATTGTAATGCGATATATCATGGTAATGAATATGCATGGTATTGTTATCATGGGCACTTCTAAATCTCCAGAATAATAAAAAAAAATGTTGTGAACTGATGTAAACAAGCACGCATGAGAAGCACACGGGAGAACATGTGAGAGACATGCTGAATGAAAGCACATTCACTCTCTGACAGCAGATGGCGCTAAACTTCAGAAAATGGAACCCCCATAAATAAAGCAGCTGCACTACTTTCTAAAACATGTTAAAATAATTTGAATTAGCCATTCAGGTCTGTGTATTCAATATGATGTTCTGTGCCAAATACCTAAGAAGCCCATTTAGATTATTTATTTTCAAACTTTGTTTTTTTTTTCCATTTTAATCTGGACTACAACATGCCCAAGATATTGTTTGAAAGTGTTTTGATTCTTTATTGTTAATTCACACTTTACAATAGGGCTTCTTTAGTTATCATAAGTTAATTCATTAGTCAACAAACTAAAAAAGATAGTTAAAAAAAAAAATATATTTATCCTGAACATTAATTGGTATTCCAATATTTAATAATATTTTGTTAAACTCTAAAGTTGCAAGTGTATTGTTTAATGAGCTAACATGAACTAAGACCTTTTTTTTTAACAAAGATTAAAAAACTTATGTAGCAAATGTAGCTATTGCTTATTGTGAAAGTTAATGGTTAACTAATTAGGTCTTATTGTAAAGTTAATCTGTGTAAAACCTAAAACAGGGGGATTGGGGGAGGTGTGCCCTTATAAGGGAAAACCATTATATATCGATCAGTCAATAGAACTCAGTATAATCTGTGATGCTGTCTACACTGGATGCTGCGTGGCTTTACGCCAAAAATCGCTGACAGTAAACTACTGCCGCATTCTGTTTATGACGTGCGGTCACATAATTAGACAGACTTGGGCGCCACGCGACAACTTTCGTGTTCCACTTTGTAAAAGTGGTCGCACACTGAAAAAGCACTACGCCGCTTCTAGGACATCTCGAGGTATCACACACTGGATGTGCACAATTTATACGCACAAGCTCAATTTCCAGCGTATTTAATAAAAAACTATGCAGATGGTGCTCTGTGGCGCGGCAGGAATTTGAACAGCGTCCTGAGTTCCAGCTGGGTGCCATGGACAGACGCAGAATCTCGCTGCCAGTGTGCATACACTCGTAGAAAAAATGTGTTTGAATTTTAAAGACGTGGTACATGCTGGCGCAACATCATGATGTCTATAAGCCATCGGCAATGGGCGATAACATCGTCTATCAGCCCAAGCCTACCTGTTATACTGTATTATGAACATTTTACATTTCAATTAGTTATCGACGGCCAATTTTTGAGGGTTTTACATGTATTGGCATCTGCTGCCTTTGCGGATTGTTTTTTTTGGCATTATTTACAGACAGGCATCCACAGGCAGCTCTGTGTTGCTGGAGATGCTGCAGTTCACACTGCCTCTCCCCCAACAACAGAGTGCTGGAAGCCTGCTCTGGTAAGTTTTAAGTAAGTGTGTTCCATTTTGTGGGTCAAAATGGAAAACAAGAATGCCTCGTCTATAAAACTTCTTGCCATTATATTTAGGGAACTGCAAATAAGTTGTAGGCTATCCGTATGCATATGGCAGCTGTTACGAACACTGGTCATAGGATTGAATAATGCAGAGTGGCCGATGTTGTTCGGTGATTCCGCAGTATTTGTAGGAGTTTTATTCAGCGACCACCTGGCTGAGGTTTGGACGCATGCTCATAAAAGAAGGGATGCGGTTGTGAGGCGCTCGTTTGTCTGGGCCGAGCGCTCTCTCTCGTGAAGCCAACAACTTTACAATACTTGAGTGACCTGTGATTTGCCACTGCTGACACTGCCGTTGCGCTGCTAGGTGGGCGTGGCTTTAGCAACTAGGTGCCGGGAGAGTCGCACGGTGACACGCTGCCAAGATGGCGACAGCCCGCTTTGCACCAGGGGGGCAGGGTTTCATATTTTATTGAAGAAGCCCTGGGCGCCGCCATTGGCTAGCGGACCCCCTCCTGCTGTTAGCATTCCATTGACTCCCATTCATTTTGGCGTCACTTTGACAGCGAATAACCTTACACCTGAGGCGTTTAAAGACTCCATTTTTTTCATTATTTCTAAAGAAACAAAAAAATTTTTTCTAAAAGGCTATATTACCTTGTATCTTACGTTATGGTCCCGTAAAAGCAGTTTAAAAAAAAAAAATAGGCTAACGATTGCATCATAACCTGCGACTCTTTGTCACACAGTAGAGAAATTACCGTATGGACAGGAGGAGAAGCTCGCAGGGAATCTTTTACTGTCTATGAGGCAATCGGGGGGACGTGGAGGCATAAAGTCAAGAGAGATAATCATAATACTTACCAAAATTTGCTCCTGTTCACGCTCGCCTTCTCTGCATGATTCAGATTTCTCTTGACACAGCAATTAGAAGAATTACAGGTTGCTCATGTGACATCTATGTCATCAAGCTCAGTTTGAGTCTGCACAATACGCTCAACCCCGGGAAGTGCGTGCTTCTAAACATTTGTCTCTGTTTAATCCAGTGGGATCACTGTGACTTTCTCTTTTACTGTCTATGGTGCGGAGTGGACACGCCTGGAAAAAAAGAGGGCGTTGCACAGCGTGCGGATCGCTTCCATTAAGAGCGCGCATACCGCACACCTTCATCTGTAATAACGAACTTGCACGCACAAAAGACACAATATGTGAATGGCCCCTTAGACGCGATATTTGAACGGCCTCTAATTCATAATAAACTGAGAATCTATTTTATACAAAATCGTTTTGGTTTTGTTTAAAATGTATATCAGGACTATATATATATCAGACAACTACACAGAATAACATGTTCCAGTCTATTAAAAAAATAAGCTACTCATTTGAATCATTAATTCAAACACGTTTAAAATTAATTCAGTCTCATTCATAAATTCCTGTTCCCTCTCAACATGGCGTTAACGCCTTGGGGACTTCCTTCCTTCCTAACCTACCTGAAATCCTATTGCACAACGCTAGTGAAGTTGTAACTCTTGCTGGCCAATGCCAGCCAAGACGGCAAATGAGGGCGGGCCTCGCCACTATATATTGTGGGACCTATCGAGGCCCCGGACAACCACGAGTTTTGCATCCGTTGCCCTGGGTCTCGCCCATGTGGAGGCAGCACTCACCGGGTCAGGCTGCCCACACTGCAAAGAATTCTCAGTGCGGGTGCTTAGGGCCTGGAAGAATATCGCCCTCAGTGATTTCTCTCGGCAATGTCCCACCGCCACCAGCGAGCCACTGGTGGGACGACAGCCGCACACCACCTCCCCCCCACTCTCGAATGTGCTTGGAGGAGAATCTTCAACCTGCTGCTGGAGCATCGGAGATTATATCATTCGGTGCGGCGGGGGACAACGATTTCGACGAGGCGCTGTCCCTAACGACGTATGAGAAGGACTGGGCCCGCTCCCCGGAGGAGCGCTCTGATGTGGAGGGACACGCTGCATTCCAGGATGAACTCGTCCGGATTCTCACTAAGGCCGTGAGTGGTCTAGGCTTAGAGTGGGAATCCCCCGACGAACCAGCTAGGAGCAAGCTGGATTCTTGGTTCCTTAACTCTGGCTGCCGAGCTGCTGCTCTGAGGAACCAAGCCCCATTCATCTCAGACCTGCACGAAGAGGCCGCTAAGGCGTGGGCTGCGCCCTAATGCTGGTGGGTCGGAAATTTTCACAAGAGTCGACGGAGCAGAAGCCTGTGGATATACGTACGTGGCCTCGGGAGAAGAAATTTCTGCTCTGTACACGATAGCAGTGCTCCAAGTTTTTCAGGCACAGCTTCTGAAATCCCTGGACGAGGGCAGGGCGGATCCAGAGGCGTTTAAAGATCTTGCTCTCCACATCTCACACACACACGCACGTGCGTGTCATCCAATCATTCAACGCTGATCGGCGAAGCACGACCCTCCCTAACACACAGTGCGCGAAACGCACAATAGAAATGGTCTCGCCGAGCGAGAGAGAGAGCGGGTTTTACAGCCGCAACTTTGCCGTTCCCAAGAAAGGTGGTGGTCTCTGTCCAATATTAGACCTGAGACCCATCAACCATGCGTTGTACAAACGCACTTTCAAAATGACAACGCTAAAGCAGATACTGGCATAGATTCGACCCGGAGATTGGTTTGTTGCGGTGGACCTGAAAGATGCATATTTTCATATCCAGATCGCCCCTCATCACAGGCGCTTTCTGAGATTTGCGTTCGAAGGCATAGTGTATCAGTTCATGGTGATGCCGTTCGGGCTAGGACTTGCACCTCTTACATTTACGAAATGTGTGGATGCACCACTTTCCCCTCTGAGAGCGAGCAGAATGTGCATACTGAACTATTTGGATGATTGGCTGATCTTGGCATAATTCAGAGGATGTGCTCAACAGCCACAAACGTGCTTTGTTATGTCACCTGGAGAGTTTGGGTCTGTGTGTGAACGTGTGTTACGCCCCAGCCAAACAATCATGTATCTAGGGGTGCAGTTGGACTCGATAACAATGAGGGCGCGTCTGAGCCAGGAGCGCGTACAAGATTTAATGTCCGCTCTGAAAGTATTCAGACTGGACCGTCCCCGTAGCACTGAAGGAATATGAGAGGCTCTTGGGGCGGATGGCGGCAGCCGCGACGGTCTGTCACCTCGGTCTACTCTATATGCGCCCACTCCAGTTATGGCTGAAAACTCAAGTACCGAGAAGGGCGTGGAAATTGGGCTGTGCCCGCATTGTGGTCACTCGCAGGTGATTAAGCATGCTGAAACATGGCAGAATCAATCAATCAATCAATCACCTTTATTTATATAGTGCTTTAAACAAAATACATTGCGCCAAAGCACTGAACAACATTCATTTGGAAAACAGTGTCTCAATAATGCAAAATGATAGTTAAAGGCAGTTCATCATTGAATTCAGTGATGTCATCTCTGTTCAGTTGAAATAGTGTCTGTTTTAATTTGCAATCAAGTCAACGATATCGCTGTAGATGAAGTGACCCCAACTAAGCAAGCCAGAGGCGACAGCGGCAAGGAACCGAAACTCCATCGGTGACAGAATGGAGAAAAAAACCTTGGGAGAAACCAGGCTCAGTTGGGGGGCCAGTTCTCCTCTGACCAGACGAAACCAGTAGTTCAATTCCAGGCTGCAGCACTCCGACTTGTACCAGTGCGGCGTCCAGATGGCTTTGCTCATGCGGCGGAAAGTGGTCACGATGGACGCACGTCTGTAAATGGACAATCTTTGAGAAATGGTGTGAATCGAATGGTCGGGACCCGGGAAGCTGCCCCATGTCTGACATTCTGGATTTTCTGCAACTACGAATGGACAGCGACAGTATGCCCTCCACGCTTAAGGTTTACGTTGCAGCTATCTCAGCTTTTCACACTGCTGTTGACGGGCACTCAGTTGGGAAACACGATCTAGTGATCAGATTTTTGAGAGGCGCGAGAAGACTAAAACCCTCCCGCCCCACTACAATGCCATTCTGGGATCTGGCTCTGGTGCTGGGAACGCTAGCCCTCACATCATTCAAGCCACTTCAGTCTGTCGGCTTGAAGGAGCTCACGATTAAAACTGTCCTGCTGCTCGCGCCTTGCTTCGTGCAAGCATGTGGGGGATTTGCAAGCGCTCTCTGTGAATGCGGACTGCATGCAGTTTGGACCAGGTGATTGTAACGTTACGTTCAAGGCAAAATTTGGCTATGTGCCTAAATCGCTTTCGACACCATTTAGAGCGCATGTGGTGGCTCTTTCTGCCTTTTCTCCAGAATCGGAGACTTCATTGGACGACACCCAGAGTCAGGTGTTGTGTCCAGTAAGGGCTTTATGGCTCTATATCAACCTCACGGCTGCGTTTCGGCAATCCGAGCAGCTGTTTGTATTCTTCGGAGGCAGCGCCAGAGGACAGCCTGTCTCTAAACAACGGCTGTCACATTGGGTGGTCGACGCTATTACCTTGGCATATTCTAGCCGTGGTAAGGAATTCCCTTATTGGTGTTCAAGCCCATTCGACGAGGGCTGTCGCCTCCTCGTGGGCATGGACTAAGTGAGTTTCTATCAAAGATATTTGTATGGCAACTGGATGGTCTTCACAGAATACCTTCGCCAGATTCTACAACTTGGACGTGCAGTCATTAGCCTTAAAGGTCCTGTCGGTGAGTACGACCCATGGTTCTTCCTGCAACCACTAGCCGTTTGACGGCACTGGTGGTTTCGACCAGATCCTGTAGGGAGAGGTTCAGACTGTAACGCCTCATACGGTCGTTCCCTATGTGCCCGGCATTTCCTTTCTAATGGTTTTTGCACTGTTTTGCTATACGCTTGTATGTGATTTGACAGGACTGTGTCACATTTGTATAGCAATGGGGCTGCGTCTCTCTCAGACATCTGTCGTCAGACATGATTTTTAAAGGGGGGAAATGCTATTTCATGCATACTGAGTTTTTTACACTGTTAAAGAGTTGGATTCCCATGCTAAACATGGACAAAGTTAAAAAAATTAAGTTGAACATTTGAAGAATGGAACAAAAATACTTCTTCCGGTTTGTCACTAGTTTCGGAAAGTTTTTTTGAGTATGGGTCTGTGTGACGTTAGATGGAGCGGAATTTCCTTATATTGGTCCTAAGGGCACTTCTCCCGGAAGAGGGTCACAATCGTGTGTTGGAACCGCAGGCGGTGAGTAAAACTGCTTCAAATATCTCTGTGTTGTTAACTTAGCTATCGGTGCGTAAGCACATCAAGTAAACAACATGCGATGTTGTTATCAAACTGCACTTTCCACATGTACAGCTTACTGTCATAACCTCGGTTCCCTGAGAGACGGGAACGAGACATGGCGTAGGCCGCCGTGTTCACTGCTCGGATCTGCTGTACTGTCAACTCAGTCGGAAGATTCTGAGGTTATGCCCCCAACATGGCACAATATATAGTGGCGAGGCCCCGCCCTCATTTGCCATCCCATCTCTCAGGGAACCGAGGTTACCACAGTAACCGGAGACGTTTGATTAATGGATTGATTCACAGTTTTTTTTGATTCACAGGAGTCTTTTTGAATAAATGATTAAATTCAAAATAAAAATAACAGACAACTTTTACCACCTACTGGAGTAACGTAATCAACACAACCTTTATTTGAAGAGAATCCTTTCACTTTAGCCATTTTATTGGTTATTCTTTAAAACTGGCAAGAATAAAAAGGAAGAAATATTTATTCCCCCCCAAAATATTTATCATTAAAATAAATAAATAACATGGTAGTCTTAAATTACATTATTTTTATGATGTAAATTGAGTGGGAAAAAGATGTATCGGCTCCAAATATCGGCTCAAGAAAATTGGCAGCCCGTATCGGTCATCGGCTAAGGCTGATGGAAAAAAAAATCCATATCGGTTGATCCCTACTTGCTACATAAAGTATACTTAAAAATATACTTGAACATTACTTAAGTATACTTAGTAAAATAAAGTTGAAGTATACTACTTTTCGTGAGGGTTTCTTATTTTTTTTTGAAGGAGGGGGCACAACAATAGTATTCTGCTTAGGGCACCTATTTGGCCAACAGCGGCCAGACATGATGTAAATAAGATATTATTTGCAGTTCAGAGAGCTTCGCTGATTATAAAAGAACATCATGAGATTGCCTTAAATTGAAGTGAATGACAGCTTTTTAGTGATTATATGGAAGTTTCTGTTTCACGTGCTGCTAATAGGAAAAAACAGGCCCATACCCTAACTTACATGCAGCAAAGTTTCAGGAGGGCCTGAAAAATCCGAACAGATGAGATTGAGGAAAGTCCATACTGCACTGTTTTAGGCAATGAGGTTGAATATAAACTTGGACGAGGGATATCATCTAGCCTACTGTTCCTCTAAAGACAAGGCATTTGGCTGCAAACAAAGAACTCATTTTTATTCCAGATAAATTTCATTTCATTTTATTTCTTTATATAATATAAAGTTGAAATATCTTCAGAATCATTCGTACATATGAAAATGAGCTGAGAATTGAATAAATAGTTGTAATCTGACTCAGATAAAGACAGGAATCGTGCCTTTTTGTCAATTTTTCGGCTGATTAAGGGAGAATACAAGACTAAATCCTAGTTGTTGCTGCAAATGGTTGTTAAAATCAAATGCATATACAAGTGTGATATGTTTGAGCAAAACAGCTGCTACTTTTGTAATCAGCAGCCTGAAATTAGTAAAAAAACTATGCACTGGATTTCATTCAGCTAATATGATGCAGGGCAGTGTTATCATTGGCATTTACTTCCCGTAAGCTCACTTCAATGTCAAAGCAAATGCATTTTGTGACATTCATGAAAGTATCTTCACACAGAAGCAGCAGCTCTTCTCTGAGATGAGCAGAATATCAGATGTTCAATAAGAAATCCAACAGCAGCAATTCCCACCAGACCAGACAGAACCAGACGAACCAGAGCCTCAGAGACACCACAGTGATCCAGACAATCTGAAAGAGATTATATTTATGGTCTCTGCACACTTGGTAGTCTACAAAATTTTCATATGCGTTTTTTCGTATTCGAAATCCTAAAAATTTGGCATGCACAGAAACCTTGGCACAAAACGGCACTAAATCGAGTCTTCAAGCACCTCTCAAAAATGCTTGCTCCAAATCTGAAAAACTGAAACCAATCTGAATTTTTTATGATGGACGAATATTTCGGAGGCAGTGTGTAAACGTGATTTACATAACATGAGGTCGTATTTATTTTATTTGGGATTACATTTTTGGACCGGAAATTTTTGCAATGAACTTTATTCATAAACACCATGTCTCAGTTAGAGGGATTATATAATGTTGCTAAAAAGAACATTATTTTGTGTATTTGGTGTAATGTAGAGTGTTTATGTGGTTTATGGTTCAAAAAACACATTATTTTCCACATTATGAACAGTTTTTCTTCTATGCCCAGGCTTCTGAAAGAGTAAATTTTTACAAAACTCATCGCTCTGAAAAGTGAGGTGTGCTCTGATTGGCCAGCTATCCAGTGCATTGTGATTTGGCTGAATACCTCAAGCGTGTGACATAAATGTTACGCCCCTTAACATACTGTGATGCCATGCCCCGAGACAAAACCAGTAAAATCCATTACAAACAAGGCATTTATTGCATGCAGGTACATATTTACTGATCATAATGACTTTTACTGTGTTTTACACGTTGCGTATCATGCCACGTAAACATAAAACCACGTGTGCATTTGTGATCAGAGAAATGACAAACAACAAGCCCTACTCAACACTGCTTAAAAACCCAGTTTGTATCGTCATTGGCAAATTTTTTAAATAAAAAAAATTTACTAGACATTTCAGGGGGATGTGGACAAGTCTTACATTTTATAAAGAATATCTATTTGGGTTTGAGACTTTAGTCTTTGTAACTTCACAGATCTTCTTTATGCACCAAGAGATTGTAACACTCCAAAGAGAAAGGAAAACTTGAAACGCATCATACGACCCCTTTATTGTTTTAGAGACAGAAGCTGCACAGAGGTTATTGTGGCAGGAAGCTATTTCCGGTGTTACCTTTTATATATATATATATAGATATGTACCTTTGTTGGTTGGATGGGTGCAGCTGGTGTTGCTTGCATGTGATGTACCTGGTAGAAAGTTCAAAGGAAAAGCAACTTATGGCCTCAAATCGGTAAATGTATCTGTCTGTTTATCAGTTTGCAAGGCTTCCGTCTATCTATTCAATAGCAATGTGCTATGAGTCTCCAGATGGTTTTGATGGACTGGAGACAGCAGGACCACTAAATGTATCTGTACTAGGGCTGGGATAAACTATTATTTTTTAAACGATTAATCTAGCGATTATTTTTTTGATGCATCGATAAATCTAACGATTAATTTTTTCAGACCGATTCGATTTCGATTATCTCCCAATTAATGGACTACTAACAATTCATGTTGATTTATATATCTGAATGAAAAAAACATGAATTCCTTAACATTGCAATATATGTTTATTGCTCTTAAAATTACAAAATAAAAGACTGACTAAGAATGCATTACTTTGCACTTGTAAAGAGATAGCATTCAATAAAACCTTGAAACCTTGAAAACATATAGCTTACTGAAACAAGCTTACTGAACACATAGGGCCTAGCTTACTGAAAAAAAAGTTCTTCTTTCAGATGAAAATAACAACAACTTGATGTCTAGCATTCAATAAAAAAAGGTTACCCAAAATACTTGTTTAGAGCAATTGAAATAATACAGTAACCAATGTAAACTTGAGGGCTTTAATCTAATACAGAGAGTGCTTTTCCAAAAAAATAAAATAAAATAAATAACAGTGGGAGCCAGCAGCCTGCCATGGAGAAAAAAGAAAATCTCTGAATGTGAAACTTGGCGTGAAACTTTGGCGTTCCGCCCTTTTTCTATTGAGATTGAGGAGTCACGTGCCGATTTGGGTTGATTTGGGAGGGGTCTGAGCCGGTCGGCCCTGATGGAAGGATACGCTATCGGTTGCCATAGGCAATGCCTTCAGAACTTCACAGAGGCGCGACTAAACATTTCAGAGCGCTTTCATTTTTGCGCATTTATTTTGTCGGCGGCACAGAGACCTGAACAATTTACCTCAGTGCACACATATGGACATTGGGAATTATATTGTTTACGATGTAAGTCACTTTGCATTCACGCCGTTAATGGCTTTAATCTAACCCGGACATTTACATCTCGCAATCACACATTTAACTACCCTAGCTAACCCAGAACTGGTTTGTCCACTTTGCAGCCCCAACACAAAAACCTGGTACAGTATGTGTCATTGGGTTAAAATCAAATTCTAACTAAACATACACAGCTTTAGCCTACATCAAAACATGTTGGAAACTTTCGTATACATTGAACATCTCGTTACACTCTAGTGTTCAGTCACAGTTAATTCTAAATGCAATGTAATTACAATACACTAAAACGCATGTGAATAAACTTACTTTGGCCAGTACAACACTGTTGTCTCTCTCTCGTACGCGCCCTGTCAGGCGCAGCAGTCATTCTATTCTAAATAAGGCTTTGACAGCCACCAAAAAAAAATATCAATGCAGAAAACCCCTGGATAGGTTATATAACGTTGGACAGAATGTTGATCCGGCCATCGCGTATATTCAGCACACATAAGGTAAACGTTTTGCAAACGTTTTTTAGAGCAATAAAAACAGGTCGACGAATCGATGCGCTTATTTTGCGTCGACGTATTTTTTGCGTCGACGTCATCGATGACCTCGACGCGTTGTCCCAGCCCTAATCTGTACCCCTCTCATCCTGGTCTGAAACATTAGCTAATAATCTATATTTATGAGGTCAGTGAATAATGAAATGCTCACCTGTAGACTGTTGCACAGTGACCGATGAGACCGCTGATAGAGGATAAAAGGAAACACATATTTTATAGGCCAATGTTGCCTAATACTTTTTACATATATTAGTATTCATTACAGCTGAAACTTACCATATACATCAACGCTGAACTTTTGTTTCGAGATCTGTCTGTTAATAACAAGTAATGCTTCAAACGGTCCAGATTCATTGGTCCTGATGTTTGAGATGGTTAGCACTCCAGTCTTTTGGTCCAGCTGTACTCTGCCACTGAATTTCTGATCATAATGGGTATAAAGTTTCCCTTGATATTTCTGAGCGATACGATGGCTAAGATTGCCACGCTCATAAGACCACAGTATTTGAACATCTTCCTTCAGTTCAGGAACTCCTGGATGTAAACGCAGGACATCTCCCTCCATCACTCGAACACTTTTAGGTGCATCAGCCTGTCCACACACTGAAAACAGGTTTGATTTGGGTTAAAAAAATTTGACAACTACAGCCAGGGCGCTGTGTTCGGTGTGGAGAGAGAGAGTCGCGTATCACGGACAGCGACACTGAACCGAGCTATCTTCTGCGAAGTTCTCCTCGAAGTCTGAACAAACAAAAAGATGTGAAAGAGCCCAATTCAGTACTCGCTGTGTTCTGGGCTCATGCAGAGAAAGGCGTCTCAAAACAATTGAACACCGAATTTGCTTATTTTTGCTCTTGTGCCGACAAATACATGCTAAATATGTCAAAATATCCACCTTGAAAATTATGCTCGAAAAAACTGTCAGTTATTTCTTAAGTGAAAGTAAACCGTTGAAGAAAATAATGGGATGTGTATTATATTGGATGCGTTCTTCGTCTCTTAAAGTGACCGCGCCTAATTTAGCGACTGGCTGCTGTAATGTTAATCCAAGAAAATGAAAATGAAAATCACTCACTGCTCTTGACTGAATTACTTTGTAATTTTAACGGTCAAACCAAAAATGATTCAGACTTATATGAATATATTTATTCATTACATGGTATTTGGTCAACAAAGTATTGATACTTGTATAAATATTGTCATAACAGTTGTCTGTAGTTTTGGTTGATTGTATTCCATTACATACATTTCTATCAAAGTTATGACATTATAAAGTTTGACACAGTTTAACTCTAAGTTCTTGTCATATTTTATAACCATTTTACAAGCGATAGCAAATAAACTGTAATGTGAGAAATGTTGAAGGTGTCTGAATAAATGTAGGTTTGATTGTATATTTCACTTTTACATTGAAGACTATCCTTTGCTATTTTACATTTAATTATTCGGTTTGTGTACCTTGACACCTACAAACTTAAAAAAAAGCTTAAACATTGTGTAAATAGCACAAATAAATAAAAATAAACGAACATACAAATTAAACCATTTCAAACAGGGCCCACTGTACACCCTTCACCAGGGCCTCGCAAAGCCCAGCTACGGCCCTGACTACAGCTATAGAAAAAGAAAGAAGCATTTTCATCTGCTTATTTACTTAAAAATATACAGACATTTGAAACATTCTTTACCCTCTTCAATGTCGCAAATTTCACATTTGTGTTTACAATAAATTGTTCCGAGATGTTGGTAACAATTTCATGTTAGACAAATTTATCGCAGTTTAAAAATCCTTCACTGTGTTTGTACAGCTCATGATAGTTGAGCATTTCTCAGTTTTACATGGTGACCACACTCACTAAAAGAACTGAACAAAAAATACTACATCTGAAACGTCTTACCTTTCACACTAGTGAAAAACAGGATGAAAATCCACGTGTTGATGGCCATTTAGAACAGGTATCAGATATTAACATAAGTGATGTTGTTTATCTCGATGAAGCACCTGGAGCTCAAGCTCATTTGATCATCATTCGCTGAAGATCTTTTGTTCTATGAGTTTCATCAGGAAGTGACAACAATACCCAGCTGCAGACCTGCAACCCTACACGTTTCAGAACACCATCCAGACACTGTTGCCAAATCTCATGAGACAAATAAGCACCCGAAGCTTCAAAAACAACTATTTATTATCAATAAATGAGCCTGCAACATATTAAACTGAAACTACTCTTTTATCTAAAAAGTAAAAACAGAAGTAAATTTACTAAAATCAAAGTGGAAACAATAGGCTACTCATCTCCAATCACATGTGAGCAGAATCGGATTAGACAAATGCAAAAGGAATTAAGGAGATGGAAAAGATGATGAAAAGCCTTATCAAATATATTCAAACCAACTATATATATATATATATATATATATATATATATATATATATATATATATATATATATATATATATATATATATATATAAAAGACTAACTGTTTTTGTTTCAGGTTCAATAGCAGCACAGAATGCTTCAACAGTCTCAGACACAACAGTTTGATTGCTGATTATCTTTGGGACATGTGGCTTGGGATCTTCCAAAAACCACATGAGAGCCCCATCTCTCACTTCAATAAGTGTTGACTCTGGCAAAGGTCTCTCCTAAGGCTAGCCTCTAATGCCCTCAATAGTCTCGAATTGCCATACTTGCGTTTGCCATTGCCTTTGTTGATTGTTTCTGAATAGAGTTCAGAATCTGTGACAGTGCATGGGAGTAGGCAGGAATATTCCTTCCCTTCTATTCGTTTACAGCTATAGAAGGTTTTCAATAGCTGAGATACATTGCGCTTTTCTCTGAAAGCTGCTCTCAGATATTCAAAAATGTCACATGGGTGTTTTGGATCATTCCCCATTCGCGATCTAACCTCCTCTAAAGCTGCCCCCTTTAGAAGTGAGGGGCATAGTATAGTCTGATCACGTCTTTCCATTGACTTTGTATGTAATCTACTCTCGCAAATCGTTGAACTCGCGTTTGCTATGTATGCTAAATTTTTGTGTTTGAATGACTAAAGTTTTATGTAGGTGCAGTGTTATTGCATTTGGTTATTTGCTGCTTTATTTACACTGCCTTATTTCACCGGACACGTTAAACCATGTAAATAAATAAAGTTTTTATTTACAGAAATATAAATCAATCATTATTGCAAATGATATTGGTAAATTCAAAATAACATTTATTATTATTGATTTGAACACTTGAAACCGTGCTGTGTTTTCACACCATCGACAAATATTCTAACATCTGACTAAACATTTCGTTGTAAACATTCCATTATTCGGGTCTAATTCAATATAATAATATTATGACATCAAACACAACATTTATAAAACTTTAACTCATCCGTTAAATCCATGACTTATCTTTCCGTCTGATTGATGGTTGTCAGCGGTTGGGTAGAAGACAACAAATCCCATCATTCCACGCTCCCCCTTTAACGTCATCACGCCACGCGATTGTTATTGTTTAGGTAGTGCGCCCTCTCGTGGCAGGTAATACAACCTGTACCTTTAAGCAAAGGAGCATTTCTAGATTGGACTCTACTTTGCTCCTGCTTCCCGTCTCTTCTGTGGTCTTTTTGAAGTTATTTAACCTCCTCTCATTACTCAGATTGTGTAGGTGTGTCTCGTTATTACAAGGTGTTCATATGTTTCCTGTTTTTAGTCAAGTCTCGTATCAGTGTTCTCAGTTATGTTCTGGAGATTCCTTGGTTTATCTTCCTTTTCTTTTTAAATTATAGAATGGAGCCAAAAGAACTACAGAAGAAACAGGAAACTGGACTAAACAAAAGTGCAAACAGACAGAGAACATGTAATAGTTTCACCGGGAAGTGACCATGAAATCAGTTACACTTGCAGCTAAAGAATTTTTGTTTATTAATTTGTTCACATTCTTTAATCAATATTTGAAATCATGACATTATGCTTTTAATTTATATACATTTTTAGAATGTATTTTTTATTTAATAAGTCACATTTAAAGCTTAAACATAGAGTTTCCGCACATTTGAGAAATTGATTTCCACTTTCGCAAATATTAGGCTATTATTGTTTAGATATAATAAATAATATTTTAAAACTAATATTTTCGAACTTAATAAAAAGATTAATACACCGTTGCTCTAGGTTTTTTTACCACTAGATGTCGACCTATGAGTGTATTTAGTGTGTGTTGAGAGAGACCCTGCCTTTAAAGAAACTTGCTCTAAAGTGAAAGCATCAAACGCCTCTTTGATGCAAGTCACACAACCCCAGCATTTAACTCGCGAGGGAAAATTTATGAAAACTATATCGTAAAAACTAACTTAACAGAAACGACCTTTGTTTCTAACATAAATACTTCAGACTCCATCATAGATATTTCATATAAAAAATATTTCACAGATTTATTAATTAGTTTGAGCGTGCCAAATCAAATTATTTATCATAATTTCAGATTAAAAGAGAACACATAAATTATCATTTAGTTTTGGTTGTATTATTGTGCCCGCAATAGACTTTAAAATTTTTAACAGATGACCATTTTTTTCTAGCTTGTCCTTTGACTTTACAACAAAGTCTCTTGAAGACGTATTTGTTTACAACGGAGTCTTTCTCGTTTTTTTTTTTTTTCATTTTACTGAAAGTCATGAAATCACTTTTGTGGAGTCTTTATTTTGCTATTTGAGCAAATGGGAATGCAAAAATCTCTATATATTTCCACTCACGGCTCTTCAAGTTTGTTTGTCAAGATTGTTAATGTATGATTTTCTGCTCTTGTGTACTTGTTTATTTGATTATTTAGTCAACTTGGTATTCGTTAACGTTACATTTTTTATTTAAGAAAAACGATGACGGAACGGAGGTAAAGGGGGTTTCATGCCACATGTGATCGAATATTAAGGCTATTAACCCATAGTCTACCCTGAACCTAAAAAAGAAAAATATCATACGTTTAAACGGGTTTAAACACGAAACAACAAAATTCACTAGTGCGCCACGCACTGCATCCGGGTGCTACACACATCTTTCCCTACCAACAGTCAAATCATGCTGTGAGTGTGAGCAGCGAATCAAAACGCGCCTGCAACCAACTCAAGACCGGTTACAACCGGATTGTCACCAGGCAGTGACTCAGATCTTCCTTCAGTTGCTTCCTCTACGTTTGTCTCCGTTTGGTAACTTTGCAGTTTAAGGTAAGTTTAAACTTTTACCATCTGAGATATTGGATCTGTGTCAGCTACTTTAGTATACAAAATAAATATTGATTGATAATAAAAATATCAGCTAGGTTAATAATAAAAATAAGACGCAGGCCAAGATTAAACTATTTTTTTTTCATACAAAGAACAAAAAATTGGCATTATGTTAGAAGACCAGCACTTAAAGGGATAAAATCTTGAGAATTAATAAATCTTTGGTTGTTTAGGGTTGATTCTGTTAAAACAGTGAGTCAGTGTAAGCGGGAAAAATATTTTTATGATCGTTTTGACAATTTTTTTTGTCTTCCCTAAGAATCTCTGAGTAACTTTATGTATTTATTTATTTAAAAAGGATTTAGAAACAGTATACAATATAGAATATATGTTTGATAAGTTATGAAACTGCTCACAGGAATATCATAACCAGGAAAGCCTGATAAACAGTACAATTATTTTTGTATATTTCTAACACAAACTGCTCAAAGACAGAAGTCGGTTGGTGTGAGCAATTCCGCAATAAAGGCATTTCCGTCTTCTACAAGAGTCTGGCATCAGAAATATACAGACTGTGGTTTTGCTTTAACTCGCACGTACTGCGCATGCGCTGGAAATACTATAAAATAAAATTTAGTAAGACAAATGTCATGCGACCATACAATCACTTTACACTCATAAAAAAGTTGTGTTTCTACGGATATTTTTAAAGCTTTTTTTATTGTAGGATACTGTGAAGTGGTGAGTGAAGGAAAGGTAAATCAGAAGTGAATATTTTACAATAAGGTTTAAAGTTAAGGCGTAATGCGTTTGTGTATATGTGAGGTTTTCCCATCATACAAATAAAGACCAGGGCATCCTCTAAGCTATTGCCAGAAACAACCGAATGAAAGAAAACCTTAACTACAGAAATGTTACATAGACGAAAGAATACAATCAAGATACTGAAATTTGAATCCAGAATTATTTAGTATAAGGACAGAAATAGAATAGAAATTTGAGAGAGATTCTTCCTCTTCTTGGCAAAAAGAGCAGAATGGAGAAATATTTTGGATTAATTTACTTAAATTCTTGTTGCGTGGACAATAATGATGAATTATTTAAAAAATGAATTTGATCACATTTTTATTATTTTTATCTTGACAAGAATTTGTTTGCACTGTCCATACCTTCTGAAAATTAACATTTGGGTAAAGTGAAACACTTTCCAGAAGCTTTATGGAAAGACAGTGTTGCCAGGTCCTCCGTTTTGTCCAGATTTAGGCTACTTTATACACTGTTGGAGCGGGTTATTTTTCATGTCCGCCGGTTGAAACGATCCCAATAACGAGATATTTCGTCCCTGGAAAACGCATTTTACCGGGGAAACCCCGCGTATTTTACCCATAGGCTGTATTAAAACAGATTTTACCCCAGGAACCCGGTTAGTCTAGTTTGGAGAAGCAATTGTGTGTTTTGTTGGCGAAACCTGGCGACCCTCCTAAAGGGGATGGCTTGATAACAGAACTTACATTTACGTTACCTCCTGTAACTCCAGGTCAGTCAGACTTAACAGTTACCTCGGCTGCTCGGTTTTCTGCTTCTGAGTTAATATTGTTACAGTAGTAAAGTTATATATTGTAGGTTTTCTATATAGTTATACAGTGTAGCAGAACGCGAACAAGATGAGGTTCTTATTGCTCCTCTTAGTGTCAGCGGTGTCAGGTAAGTGAGTGTTTTCTCATGAAGTGGCGCATCCCGAACGGCAAACTGTGCTCGTTTTTCACGACAAGCAATGATCATAATTAATTAATAAAGATAATGTAAACACTGACAGCATGTTAAAACAGTTCCGGTTAGAAGAAATCTCTATCCTTCTAACCGGAACTGTTTTTACGTGCTGCCAGTGCTTACATTATCTTTTTAAACACGCAGATACTTTTCAGCACCGCGAGAATGCAGCAGTCACTGAACGTGTGTTGATTATGATACATGGCGTTAATGATTACTGTGATGATTCCACAGCCTGACACGAGGGTCATTGATGCTCGTACAGTCGTATGGAACAATGTCGAGTGTATTTTAGGGATGCACCGGTTGACCGGCCATAAATCGGAACCGGACGGTTTTTGCTTAAAATACGCGATCGGCAATCGGCCGGTTTTCTTTTTCCGGCCGATTTTTCCAGAAGTTCGCTCGCGTGCACAGACTACATTGTAATCGTTCGCTATGTCATTTGTGTGGAAGAGTGTTTCGAGATCTATGCGCAGGACACAGGCAGCCCATCAGGACTGGAAATGCAGAGCTACATGTCTGAGGCACAGATAGCAGCAGGAAGTGATCAATTGTTGTACTGACGCATAAAAGCCTTTCCTGCGCACTGAGTAGACCGTGAAGAGATGTTCAGCTCAACTTCTCGCGTTTTGGATGAGAAACGAAACGGACTAAACTGTGACAAAACTGAAATGTTTTTTATTTATTTATTAGAACTTGCATACACGTTTGAAAAGCCAGAAATAAACGTCAGTTCTGCATTAGGATGATTATTTTTATTTTACCTTAAAAATCACCTGCTGTAGCTCTATGAGAAAAAGTGTTTCATTCATCCAATTAAAACATTTTAGGGTAATGATTCACATCTATATATTTTTTTACTTCAGACAATAAGTTATTTATTTTTCATTGGCTCAAGTAAAAAATATAGATGTGAATCAGTACCCTAATTTTATTTTATTTTTATTGGAATGTATGAAACACTTTGCATCTTTGTTTTATTAGCACCAACATTATTTGATTTTAACATTTTGGAAAATGTATTTATATAGCATTCTTTATTTAGTCTCACTGGTAAAGACCTTTTTTTTTTTTTTAAACCAAATTTAAAAACTAAAATACTGAATGCTGATTAAGAAACATCTTATTGAATGTGTGTTGTTTGGACTGTAGAACTATGCAGTTATTGCCTTTAATTTCACATGGTTACAGTTTATCTTTAAATTTAAGGCCAGTTCTCTGTAGTTTCAACCCAATTCAGAAACAGAAGCTAAATGCTGATGTCTGTACCATCTGTGTTTGTATTGAATACTTACTGTGCAGTTACTGCTGTTAATTTCAGATGGTTACAGTTATTGTTTTCAATAGCCAAAAGCAAGTTTGGCCTATTAAATACCAAATATCTTGTTTATGCACACTTTCCTTCTTTCTTGTTTGTTGCTTAAAAGATTAAAAAAAAAAAAAAATCTGTATCGGAATCGGCCAGTTTGCTTGTAAAAAATCGGTATCTGAATCGGCCATGAAAAATCATGATCGGTGCATCCCTAGTGTATTTGAATTCTTTTACATGCTGTGCTGTCATTCTTTTGAGTATTTTCATGTCAAACAAACAGTAATCCTTACACCCTCAATTTGAAGGCTATGTATGTAATAACCATAGTAACTAGATTAGTAGCTAAAAAGTGCTCTTAAAATATATATTTCTCCTAGTATTTTTAATTAAATAGTAATATCAAAAATGTAAACCTCAAACTTGTAAATGTAAAAAAACACACAATGGTTTATATAAATTAGTTTGCGAGATAGACTCATTTTTATAAAAAGTGCATTGTGTAAAGTCAAACAGATAACATTACTTTTGAGAACAATGTGGATTGAACAACTAAAATACACCATGTAAGATATTTAATTAGACTACTCTAAAATCTGTACCTTACTATAACTAAAATGCAGAAAGGTAATTCCGGACCACAGTTGCACACACATCCTGTATTTCCTGTTTTCTCTTCAAGCTATCTGTACCAGAATGCAGAAGTGGAAAGAGTACTAAGACATGTTCTTAAGGAAAAGTATTGCTATTTAAGGAATAATTTACTTGAGTACAAGTAAAAGTACTGAAAAATAAAATTACTCAAGTAAGTGTGGAAAAACTACTCAAAGTTACTGCATTGCAAAGTAGTTTGTATTATTGTTCTATTTTTACCCAAAATGCGATGATGTGACCTTTATGGAGCAGGATCTAACCCTAACACTCGTGTACTGTAATGTTTGTTTCACAAGTGAGACGCAGGAAGTCCCTTATATGAACAAATGCATCAGATTTCACTACAGCTGAAAAAATGCAGACAGAGACGCTTTGACTGATGAAACTCGGAA
The DNA here is from genome assembly GCF_003368295.1 of Carassius auratus. Classification (NCBI taxonomy): domain Eukaryota; kingdom Metazoa; phylum Chordata; class Actinopteri; order Cypriniformes; family Cyprinidae; genus Carassius; species Carassius auratus. The sequence goes on from NC_039290.1 coordinate 910,365, forward strand.
GACAATAAAAACACAGTTACAATACAACACTAACTGACATAGCATCACTATAAAAATTATAAAAAATAATATTTTCTGTCTCACGGTGATTAGAAGCAACACAAAACCACAGAAGCGAACGGTTTCAGACACGACTGATGTTAATGTAGTGATATTGATATTAGTCATCATGTTTGGGGTGGTGTTAGCGCAGTGGATAAGACACATGCCTTTGGTGTGAGAGACCCGGGTTCGAATCCACTGTGAGACAATAATGTGTCCCTGAGCAAGACACTTAACCCCTAGTTGCTCCAGAGGCGTGCGACCTCTGACATATATAGCAATTGTAAGTCACTTTGGATAAAAGCGTCAGCTAAATGAATAAATGTAAATGTAGTCATGCTATGTTAAGCAAAAATATTACTTATCCCTGTTGCATGGAGCAAGCGTTTTATGATTACAGTCACATAAGATTATGTGGTTGTTTATAAGAGGAGCAAAAACAAAGAAGAGTAAGTAAAGTTTTAGTTTTAAAAGGGTTTAAAACAGTAAGAATAGAAAGGTGGCAGTAAAAATAATGTGGGGTATGTGTAAGGTTCGGCATCATTTAAACTTTAATGATTCTGATTCTTGTTGATTCCTAATTTTGATTCCAGTAAGGTTAAAAAAGAATAATAATACATAATACAAAAATCTTAGATATCATCTTATCAAGTCAAAATATATTTTGAAAGCTCAATGGGTGTTGGGTTGTCCACAGAGATGGCTGCACACCTGGCTTTCTTTTGGGCAGGATAGAATGGGTGGATTGAGGCAGTGGTTACTCTTGTCCTCGTTCAATTTCAAATACTCCCACAGAGATTGTCTTCACTACCAGAACTGAATCATGACTTTCACTCATGGGTGATTCATACTGTGAACTGTATCGCCAAGTGTTCAAAAAATAATAATATTGAGAATCGAAAGCCAATCCACCGAACTAATAATCTACAATTCTGGTCCTGCCCTACATTAAATATTACAGAATAAGGATATGTTTTAATTATGAATCAATCATTATACATGATCTGCGCTGAGGAAGCTAAGAACTGATGCTGGAAAACTATCTTCAAGCTAATAAAATGTGTGCAAACTCCTTTTTTTTTTCTTCCTTATAGCTGAATTGATAAAGTGATAATTGTTATGTGCTTTACTGGGCATTTGATACTGTTGTGATATTTGTTGTATTTTAGGAGACAAAACCATAATAAAAAATTTTTTTCTGTACCAAACAGTCGTTTTTTGTGTTGCTGAGCTGAAGTTGGAGGCAACTGCTGGAGATAATGTCACTATATCCTTCAAAAACTGCTGAACTGGAAGGAGCCGATAAAGTGAGGATAATTTTTACAAGAGACGATCAGAAAAAGTTGATTGCGCACTACTTCTGTTTCCATCACGGAGACTGTCGTGTCGAGGAAAGACCAGGGGTCTCACTGAGAATTGAAGAAGGGGTCTTTACTCTTCTTAATGTCAGCTCTGAAAGCTCAGGTCTCTATGAAGCACAAGTGTTCAACGGAAAGGATGTTCCTAAGAAGACGGTTACTCTTGTCGTCAGTAAGTGTCTTACTGTAATGTGTCTGTTTGTCGGTCAAGATCCAGAATCAGGATTGAGAAACAATGATAAAAAATGAAGTTGATGTTCTTCCTACTTGAGCCGTAATGACTTGTTCAGACCTGCTCTGCTTTTACGATCTGTCACTCTAAACTACTCAAATCCAGACGCCTCTGTCCACGCGCAGTATTCAGAACAAGCAACAGAAAAAGATGAACAGTTCAACCAATCTTAGCGTTTTTGTTGCTGTTTGTTTGTTTTACTTTGAAATAATTTCTGTCTTTTATTTCTCCTAGTAGCCTATAGTTTATCGTTTCAGACTGAACTCAATCAGATTTCTTTTTTTTTTTCTTTTTTAGTTTAGTAACTTTAACTTCTGCTTTAAAAATATATTTTCTGCTTTTAGATTGCAATGATACAATGTAATATGATTTGAACCCTTTTTTGCACATAATATATGTCTACATACATTCACTTTATTTGTTTAATCCAAATACATAATAACAAGATATATATACCACAAATCAGCCCAAAAATACAGAGATATGAGTTTTTGCTCCAATTGCCCAGGCCTATACAGAAGTGTCCTGGAGTTATAATGATAGTGTTCTGTTTTTTTTTTTTTTTTTAATAGCATAAAAAAAACTAAATGGCAAAAATGAACTAAACCGTATAAAACAGTAAAAAGTAAAACTGTAAACGGTTTACCCCCACTTCACGCTGATGGCACTGAACAGTATTTCCAAGGTTGGCAGGTCTCCTTGCGGCATTGCAAAGCTTTTTATCTGCGGTCTACAAAATGAATATTAATATAAAATACAGTGTTGTGAATGTTGTGAAGACAAATGGTTTGTGCAAAATCCTCAGTTGAAAAGAATTGAGTGATAACATGTCTGTGATCTTCATGTAAAGACTGTTTGATCCAGAAATGTTTTAAGCTGCTTAGTGAAGGTCTGCTGATTTCTGGTTTATACTCCTCTAAATATTTATCTTGTTGTATCTCACAGAACCACGAATATCCTCCAGTAGATCCCCACCACAAACCTCCACCTCACAACCTCCACAAACCTCCACCTCACAACCTCCACAAACCTCCATCTCTGAACGCAGAAGGATATATGTGTTAATCGCTCCTGTTCTCTTCTTGGGGGTCTTGGGGTTTTTGGGAGTTTGGTTCTTCTGTAAATACACGAGGGTAATTATTAATTACATTTCTCCTGACATTGATAAATGAGTTGTCTAATGTTTTAATGTTCGGGGGCATATAAGCCCAAAATCTTAAGGCTAAGAGTTGCTCCTGATGCAGAAAAATGAGGGGCTTTTAACCAAGAGTAAAGTCAAAGATCTTCATTTCTATAGACAGGGTTTGTTTTGTTCGATGTGTTCAGTTCTGAAGTATTTCTCTAGAAATGAACATGACTCTGATCAGATCAGCTGAAACAAATCTGAACAGTTTGGGTCAAAGCGCAAATCACTGTTCAGCTCAACATTTAGATTTTCATTTGATCAGAACTGAAACGTTTAGCTTTAATTCATCTTTTCTGAAAAGTTGAAAATCAAGAAATATATAAATTTTTTGGAGAAAGTTGATGAAAGTTAATCCAAGTTTATCATAAAAAGCTTCTCACTGATCTGTGAATTTCCTCTGGTCTTTTCATAAAAGATATTTGTCATGTTAGGCTTCACTAAAGTCAGTTTTCTGTTGATTTCTTTACAGACTCTGCATCTGCAAAAACCGAATGTGAAAGAAATCGTAGTGCCTGTGTAGCAGCGTCCTTCAAGACTTGAAGAGAAGAGACTGAAGATCATCTCGTGACTTGATTCTGAGTGTCTCGAACACAAGCGATGTCTCACACTTCCTCCTGAACTGAACCAGAAAACTAGAAAACCACATTTAGTTTTTTGATCTTGGAGAATAGACAAGTCAAAAGATGAGACTTTTTTTCATATCAGAAGTAAGAAAGAACCTGGCAACCCTTGCTTGAACTTTATAAATTATTGTATGTTTTGTTTATTATTAGTGTTTTTATTTCCTTAAATTAGATGCATGTCTGTTCTGGAAGCTCCTGACATCAAGATTAATTCCTTGTGTGTGTAAACACTTACCAATGAAGCTCTTTCTGATTCTGAGAGTGAGAATGAAGCCTTCGAGGACAAACTATCAGATGCACTTATTTATTCTTCATCAGAAGATCCCATAATATTATCAGGGTATGATTTAGTTTCTGGTCAGATTGCTGAAACTGATGCAGACTGTAGCTTTAGATTCACAAGTGCTTTCCAGTTTTGTGTGCAATATAAATCAGATGGCATATACAAATTATACTATTTATTCACTCAAAAGAAAAAAGTAAGATTTATCTGTATTCCCTTGTGCACATATTTATTTTTATAAATGTATTGTAATTTTTTAGTATCTTGTCAATGTGGATTTGTTGTCAAAGTCTATCTCTGCATTATAATGTTGTCTTTGTGTGCCACATCTTTCTTACAACTTTAACTGGTGTTTTTTCATCTGTTTTGTTAAATAATAATAAACTAATTTCACTCTGCCATATTATCATAAATATTAAATAATAAACATTAATTTAAAAGTCTGTACAGTTTAGATGAAAGCTACTGATTGACAATACAGATCATTTCATGAAAATAACTTTCATAGATTCATCTCAAGTTATAATCATTAATAGATAGTTATAATTTATAATAATTTAAATGTACTTAAATATTTTTAGAATTAAAAAATAGTCATAAATACCTCTAATTTAGTGCAGCTTTAAAGAATTAAAAAACAACTTGTGACACTGAACCTGAACTGAGTGTGAAGAACAGTGCTCAAACATTACATTAAACAGTATTTTTAAAGTTTGTTAGACCTGTTTCCTGTTTGATAATGAGAATATCACTATAATGTTGAAACACCTCACGATCATGAACCTGTTCCTCATTCTAAGATCACACTCAACAAAACTGAGTAATTGTGAATTCATATATTATTAGCGGAAATTAGCATTTTTTGCTATAACCTGGCACATGACATCTCTTCTTTTTTAGATTAATGTTTTTTCTGTGCATTGTCCCTGATCAAATAAAATAAATTCTAATTCAAATAGTGATAAGCATCTTAAAGAGATAACGTACCAAAATGTGTCATATCTTTGTGTTAACATATTTTAGTAGCCTTTTTGTTTTGTATCTTTCATGCATTGATCATCATCATATTATGCAAACAGAAACTAACAATGTGACACTGCACAAATTTAACGGAGTCACTTTATTGTTCCATATAAAACACGAGTCAGTAACATTTTTAGAGCTTTATAAATGAAAACCATCTTTAAGGTCACTATTGTGGAATTAAACTGGTTAAGGCTGTTCGTCTACTGTATACCCCGAACATTAAAAACAGAAAACCAAACGCAAGATCAAATGTTTTAACGCGGAACAACAAAACCGCTGAAAACAACACATAAGAAATGCTCGACTTGAAGGTCGATGAAGGACATCGAAGTATCGCGAGAGCGAATCGAAAGCATTACAGGGTCGTCTGCCCTCTAGAACTCTCGCGGTATTTTGAAGTCGAATTTAATCTGCTTTCAGTCTAACAACCCACGCATAGCCATTTTTGCCTGTTTATGATGGTAGACTTCACTACAACAGCAAACAACAAAAAAGTAAGGAAATAATTTTACCATATGAGAGCGTTGAATCTGTGGCTACTTTAGTATACGCAATACATATTTACATCTATAATAGCAGTTAGATTAGCACAAATATGACGTAGATAAAGACTGTACATTGGTAATCGCATGATTAAGAAATAGTAGTATACAATATGGCATAGAGCTAACATCGGCAGTCTAAATGAAGTAGGCTAAATATTATTTTCTTCTTTTGAGTATCAGTTTGGTTAGCCATGAAACAGTCCCCATAACACACACAGGACTGTCTGATAATAGAAAAGGTCTCATATTCCTAACTAACATCCAACTCTTCAGTACAAAAGCAGATCGGTGAGCTCAAATTCGCATAAAGTGAAGTTTCTCTTCATCTTCAGCTCTGCACTGCTGCGGGCTCTGCCTTTTCTTATCCTCGAACAGGATTACAGAGGGGTAACGATCTGGGAACGTAGATCTAAAACACACCGGTTCCACCATGAGGCTGATAAGCGCAATTGTTTTACCAGTGTCGAAAATACTGTATAAACTTGCCCGTGAATTTGTAGACTAAGCGGAATAGATCAGATCGCTTTTTGGTTGTCTTTGCTTGTTTGCATATTAGTTTCCTTTCAAGAACTGTGTTAACGCATGAGCGATTCAGCAGCGCGAATTGTCATAGGAGGTGCGGCATAGGAGGTCATGGGATGGGAGGCACAAAAACCAACTGCGCGTGCACGTGTGTGGATTATAATATTGGGATGGACCTCATACGAGCGCCGATCATCTCCGCCGTCACTTTCAAGTAGTCCGTGTCCAAATTAGTTAGCGATAGGATAAGAATTTTCACTTTTTCTGCGTCTTCTTCGAGTGATCTTCTGTTCCTGAGACTCGACGTTGATAAAGTAGTGGATTTTGTTTTAAACTAATCTTGGAGATATCGCAGTGCTGTAGCTCCTGAAGATGAGAGTCGTTTTCCTCTTCGTCTTGGTCTTCTCAGGTGGGTTGAGTTGAGCTTAATAGAAGGATGGGTTTGTTTTTGGATTTGGATTTGCGTATTGGGACCGGTAATGTATCGCTATTTTGCGTGTGTGTGTGTGTGTCACAGTGTTCAGGCTGCGCTGCTGAGCCCACATAGAACAGTTATTACACACAAGCTGCTCTGCTCGATTTCATCTTCAGTTTTCTCTTCAAAGGGAAGAGATATTGTTATTTAGTGTGTGAAATCTGTGCGTTTATGTAAACTTGAATTTAATGACTTCAGTATTAATCTTTACCTCACATTGAACAGCTTCAGAACAGTTGAAATATGTGCACAGAAAAGTTTTGGTGCTTTTTTTTAATGGAGTACATTACATTTGATTCCTGCATGTTTGTCATTAACAGACTGTGTTTGATGTGTGTTAGTATATTGCTTGCTCTCTGTCAGAGAGTTTGTCAGTTTGTCTGTCAGCCGGGTTTCCATCCAAAGCTGCGAATTTAACTTGTGCGCAAAATTGGAAAATCACACAAAATATTTGCGAACAAACACCTTTCAATCCACCGAGTCAAAGAGAACAAAATCATCACTTCCTGATAAACTGTCACTATGCAATGACTAATGAAGTAGGAGAAGATATCGAATATAATAATTTTCCTATATTATAAATTACTTGCACTTCAGAATGAGCAGACGAGTCATAATGAATACAGTTATTGCTTTCGGAGCTGGATGCTGCTGTTTGGGAACCCAGTCGTTCAGAAATACTTTGATAGAATTTGGAATGAAAAAAAAAAGTCAAAAAAGTTTGAGAAAAAAAAAACACCTCAAACTAGTGTAAAAACTTTTTTTTTGTGAATTTAAGGGCGTTTTTATTCTAAATCCAGCGTCTTCATCTCTCGAGTCTGATGCGATGTTTCAAAATGTGAATAAAATCAGGGTGATCGAAACCTGTCTAGAGTTACCCTCCTTCCCTATTTTCTTCCTCCCTGTTCTCTCTCTCTCTAATTCTCTTTTCTCTTAGCTACCTCTCTCTCGGGGGAAATAGATGATTTGCTGAGATCCTTTCACCCGTTCTCAAAGGGAAGTTTTGTGACTGCAATAGATGATAGTCCATAAGACACTGAGCCATGAGATGTTCAGTTTGAAGTTTAATTCAGTTTTCTTTTTATTTCATTTATCTTGAGATGTTTTAAGATTAATTTTCAGCTCAGTGAAACACTTTAACGCCTTTTCAGTAAGTAACCTTTTCTGTAGAATTGTGCTTCAAATAAAGAACTTTGTTGACCAGATTGTTAGTTAATCAGTTAGGCTACAAGTCAATATTGCCTGTATGGACAGTGATTTAAATAAATAAATAAATGAACTTGTAAAAATGGAGTGTTAAATGCGATGTGGTCCAAAGTTAGGCACACACTATAGTGCAACCAGTGCAGGAAGTTGATAGAGCCCTGCTGTGTAGAAGCAGAAGCAGTCGCTATTGAAGGGGAATTTACAGTTACAACCCAAGGACCAGATATGTCACAATGAACCAGGAGTCAGAGATGAGTTTAATTAATAATAATAATTTTACTTGAAGAAAATAGTTTGCAATTTCATCAGCAGAAGTCAGCTTCAATACTCTCGATGGAGTTCCAAAACCTAGATAAACTCTCCAAAGACGTATATCTGATACGCTGGACACTGGCAGTTGAACGTTTGTCCTGGGACTGTCCGAGCTTCTCCCTGTACAGACAGATACTAACACACATACACAGAGAACTTATCTCAAATTCAAGGCTTTCTAGCACTGGCGAGTGCCTTATTACGGTTGGATACACCACATCATATGTGGACATTAATCTTGAGGAAAAGAAATACAGGGTAGAACAGGATTCTTTAATATCTCATAAGCGCACATAAGGTTAAACATTTCACTCTTGCAATAACTTGATTAATAGTCAAATAAGAAATCATGTAATAATATAATTAATATCAGTATGAAGGATATGGCAACTCGGCATCCACTCCTTCAGTCTTCACTATCACAGACTCAAACAGCAAATATATTACCTCTGTGTTACTGATGAGACTGTTGAAATACATAAGATCAAAACTTGAGAAACACTGTTCAAATCTAAACCATAATGTTTTCTTTCTGTCCCAAACAGTCGCTGTGTGTGATACTGAGCTGAAGTTGGAGGCAACTGATGGAGAAAATGTCACTATACCCTTTAAAACTGCTGAACTGGAGAGAGCCGATCGAGTGAGGATAACTTTTGAAAGAGATGGTCAGAAAAAGTTGGTTGCTCAGTACTGTCGCTGTGCTGATTGTGGATACTGTCGTGTCGTGGAAACACCTGGAGTCTTACTGAGAATTGAAGAAGGAACCGCGTCCTTGATTCTTCTGGACGTCAGCTCCAGTAACTCAGGTCTCTATGAAGCACAAGTGTTCAACGGAAACAATGTGTCTGAGATACAAGCTACACTTGTTGTCAAAGGTATGTCAAGATCTACAGTATCTGTTTACCTGTATCAGGATTATGAGAAGAATAATGTAGATGTTCATGTAAGGTATCAGATGTGACGCATTGTTTGATTCACAGAATGAACTCCTCAAGAGAAGAAACGGTTTCTTTCACAACTCTTTAGATGATTGGTGTAAAAACCTGAGTAAACCTGCAGATCCTTCACTGACATTGATTCAAAAAGAGTAAAAGCTTGTGATTATCTTTGATTTGGCAGATGATAGCAGTGGATTGGTCAGTTAGGTCTGTCAGGATCGCTGTTTCTGGTTAGTTTGTCTTCATGATGATAATAATGTAAGTGTGCACCATTTGTTGTGTGTGACAGAACCAGTATTGTCCTCCACCAAAGAGACACCACAGACCTCCTCCCCAAAACCTCCTGACTCCTCTGGACACCTGTGGCTGTGGCTGTGTGCTTTACTGATTCTTCCAGTGTTGACTGTGATCGGTTTCCTCTTGTTTAAGAAACGCAGGAGGGCAAGTATTGCTTATGTTTAATCTCTTACGGATGGAAATGATCTGGGACTGCATTCACCAAAAATGATGAAGCTAAAAGTTGCTACTAATTAGGGTTGGGCGATGTCTTAAAATTTGGCATCATACGATGTCTACATTGAAACATCGTGATGGACGATGACACCGGCGGGGGGATTGGGGGAGGTGTGCCTGAAGCGTGAATCCTTATAAAGGGAAAACAAATAACAATTCCTAACACCATGTCTACACTGGATGCGAGCGGTGCGGCGTGACAAAATACTATAGAACCACTGATCTATAATACCATATTTTCCGGACTATAAGTAGCACTTTTTTTTCATAGTTTGGCTGTTCCTGCGACTTATAGTCAGGTGAGACTTATTTATCAAAATGAATTTGACATGAACCAAGAGAAATGAACCAAGAGAAAACATTACAGTCTACATCCGGTTAACACCGGATGTGGCGAGGCATGACGCCACAAATCGCAGACAGACAACTGCTGCCGTGTTCTGTTTATGAAGAGCTGACACACAATTAGACAGACTTTAGCTCATGCGGCTCTGTGCCAGACCACAACTTCCGCATCCAGTTTAGACACCGTGTAAAAGGCAGCCGTACACCTGCCGGTGTGTGTACACTCATAGAAAACAATGTTTTCGAATTTTAAAGACGTGGCACTGTGCAATGAGAGATGACCGAGAACGATGGGGAATAATGCCGGTGCAACGTCGTGATTTCTATCAGCCATTTGCGATTGGATGATTGCTGGGTCTATTGGCTTAGTACTAGTACTTGTATATTTTATATCTAAGAATGATTCCCCGAGAGACAAAGTATATTTTTCTAATTCTAAAGAATTACTGTGGCTAGGAGAAATTATAGCGTAAATCAAGTGAATGATGGCTAATCCAAGTTAACTGTCAAACTCAAACCAAGAGCAGAATGATTTTGTTTTTATACTGGTTTAAGAATGTGGTACATCTAAAAAAATATAATTGGTAAATTATTTGCTTTCTTTAAGATAACGTTAAAAGTGTGTTTTGAATGTATACACCTGAAATGTATACACTAATATGTTTCTTTATTACTTTTTTATCTTATTTGATTTGCATCTTGTAATTGTTTTATGTGTTGACTGTCAGGATCATGTGGCACTACCTTATACTGGAGAAACCAGAGAAACCTCCGATGTCTCCAGGTATGAAGCTCCTGAGTTTCCTTGGGGCTTTATCACATCACTTTTTCATAAAGAATATTTGTCATGTTGGGCCTCACTAAAGTCAGCTTTCTGTTGTTTTCTTTACAGCGCAGCATCTGCAAAAAAATACATGGGAAAAAAATTGCACTGGTTGTGTAGCGGTCTCCTTCAAGACTTGTAGAGAAGAGACTGAAGATCATCTCGTGCCTTGATTCTGAGTGTCTCGAACACAAGCGATGTCTCACGATGTTCTCACTCGAATGGGAGGTGTGTTACAAATAATGTTAGGTGAAGGGAAAATCATGGACCTGACAACCCTTGCTTGAACTTTTATAAATATTGCAATAATTTCTACACGACACATGACTGGAGAGACAGAGTCGACCGATCATCAGCGGTTTCTAAACTAAGATAAATGCTTTTATTTACCAAAGCCTGTTACTGTCCGTTACATACTAAACATCATCCAGACCCTTCAGCATTAATCAAACTCTCGGTCTAAATCTGATTCTTGTGCGTTTGTCTGATTGGAGTCCAGTCGTATTTAGTAAAACTGTGAACACCAGACACAAGCGTGGTCACACACACACACACACACACACATCTAGAAGCAGTTTACTCTCGACAACTCAACATCACTGACACAGAAACCAACGCAGATATTCCAGAAAATAAAAGACAATCATTAAGATACGACTCCAGTCAGATGCACAAATACTCAGAGCTGGACTGAGAGATAATGAGGAAAAGTGCTGGTAGAATCGCTCTGAGCCCCAAAACAAGAACACAAACACAAACAGCTTTTCCCCGCTCAATATCCCACCTGAACAACATCTAACACAGCTCAGTCTATTAGATGCACTTATTTATTCTTCATCAGAAGATCCCATAATATTATCAGGGTATGATTTAGTTTCTGGTCAGATGCAGACTGTAGCTTTAGATTTACAAGTGCTTTCCAGTTTTGCGTGCAATATAAATCAGATGGCATATAAAAATTATCAAATGTGTTCAGTTAAAAGCCCTTGCTACGTGTACTGTGTTAAGCTAACTGAGACTTGTTATAGCACTAATATAGATCATTGATCTTTTTTGTTTTTGATTGCTTATATTGTACTCATTTGTAAGTCCCTTTGGGATAAAAGCATCTGCTAAATGAATAAATATAAAAGTGAAAAGTAAGATTTCTGTATTTCTTTGTGTACACATATTTGTATGAATGTTTTTCGTTTTTTAGTATCGGTTCAATGTTGATTTGTTGTCAAAGTCTATCTCTATATTATAAAGTTATATTTGTGTGCCACATCTTTCTCACAACTTTGAGTGGTCATTTAGTGTTTTCTGATTGGTTAAATAATGTAAAAAAATAATAATAAAATCAAATTTATTTCACTCTGACATAGGATCATAAATGTTAAATAATAAAAATTCATTTAAAAGTTTGTAAAGTTTAGATGAAAGATACATGACACAGCTTGTATTAAGTGTGAAGAACAGTGCCTACAAAATTAGAAAGAAAAGTTAATGCATTTTTATGTTGGTATTTCTTTCTTCACAGAACACCTTAACAGTAACATCTCATTACCTTCACTGAATACTGAAGAACATTATTATTATCTATCCTCAGGTTACAGCAGACAAATATAAAAACACATGGTTTTATAATAGTTTAGAGACAGACAACAGCACAACCATTACACAAATTAATAATCGATAATTAATGTGAGGGGGAAAATCATTATATAATCATAATGCAACAACATGTTCGGTATTAGGATTTTACTATGAAGTTGTAATCAGGTAATGTTTATTGTAATAATCATGTTCTTATTAAGTGGTTTCTATTCATTAAACATGAGAAGAGAGCCCTCTGACATCACCAGAACACACGCAGACCGGATGTTACAACTACTTCTTACCAACAACTGTATATTGTACAACTGTAAATATTATTCAACTTTAACACATGAACTATTAACGAGAAAATTACCTGGAAAAAAAAAAAAAAAAAATAGGCCATTTTCAAGAGTGGTAATATTGAAATGTATTGCACAGATGAGCCACTCACAGGAGGATTTGAAGAGATCACTCTGTGAAAATCTTCTAATAAAACATTCTAAGTAATCAAAAGCTTATTTGTAAGTAAATATATATATATATATATATATATATATATATATATATATATATATATATAAACGTGTGTTTTTTAGTGTGTATAAAATGGGAACATGTAAAATCACTTAAAGACTCAAACTTTTTTTTATTCATGTAAAATTTGCCATGCTAGTGGAAAATTTAAAATGTATAATGCTAATCAAAAGTTAAAGAATGCTTGCTTTCATTATATATATATATATATGTATGTATGGACTTTGCATCCCTCCAAGCACAAGCTATCAGGCTTTTGGCTTCTTGAAAAACTTATTAACAACATATTCTTTAACCCACTAGACAATATATCTAATACACTGATCCATGTTTCTTCTGTTCACTTAAAGCTGCGGTAGGTAACTTTTGACGCTCTTGCGGTTAATAAACAGAACTGCTTGCGTCTTGCGGAAGAACATCGTAGCCGGAACTACTTCTCTCTGTTTATGTCTATGAAGAATCACAAAGGTACTGGGTTACTCCGCCGCGGTATCCCCGAAGCAATCTAAAATAGTCGGAATATAAACACTTATTATAGGTGCACTCTAGTGATTCAGGACAAGCCAAAAACAAAATGGATTCATGGTGTACTTGCTTATTATATACATTTTTCTACATTTTGAACACAAACAAAGTTACGGACCGCAGCTCTGATTGGTTGTTTCTTACCGGGAGCGTGTCAATAATGAAGCAGTCCTGTGAAACGGTATTGTTGTTCTGTCCTCCTCAGGAGGATGACTCACTGACAACAGTAAAGGTCACTTCCTGAGAATGCTGATACAAATGCTGTTAAACCCATTAGACAGTAAAAAACCACTTCCTTCACTTCCACTTCACTTCTCTGTGAAAACCCTTTAGAGTGAAAATGTAGGACCCAGTGCCAGTTCTCCTAAATCCGCAAGTTAAGAGCTACTTTTAGCCTTACGAGGTTTCATGAATACAGCCCCTGTGGACGTATGAATAAAGCCTCTCAGAGTAAAATAAGTGTGTCAAAATTCTAATGATTACATCATTTTACTTTTATTCCTAAACTTAGGTCTCAGCTCCTATATTATTTAAGAGAGATTTTTTATTTTTTTTTACTCACAAGGTAAGAAATTTAATAACCTCTTCCACTCAACAAATCGATGCTATCATTGCAGAAATATAGTAATTTATTTTTTATTTTTGGCTGGAATATTGGAAAAATGAATAAAATGCACCGGTGATTACACATGTGCTGACACAGTAAGCAGGGTGTTATATATTGTGGCACTAACCCCAGTAAAAACACAACAGTGGCCAAAAGCACTTGTAAGGCAGTTTCAGAAGAATGGTCTTCATACTGGAAGCAACATTCAACTCCTCCATATAGGTGATCTGTTCCATTGCATTGCAACAACCTCTCATGAATAATGAAAAAGCTTGCAATGCTTTCACATCCTCTGGCTTGATCGCTGGCCAGGCAAATGCTTTGTCCATGTATGCTGTGGCAATCTTATGTTCATTACCAAAATGTTCTTTAAGCAGATCTTTTGCTCTTTTATAGCCCTCAGCTGAAGGCAAATGTTGACAGCTGTGGACTAAATCTTTTGGATACCCTCTGGTGTATTGCTCTAGAATATGCAGACAGTCACTCTAGTCATCTGTCTTTCTTTCCACTCCTCTCTCAAATGCCCTGATGAAAACTCCATATTGCAATGGATCACCATCATAAACAGGAATGTCTCTTGGTGGTAAAGTAGAAGAGAGATTTTGTTGAGTGAGAAGAGCTGTGATGCCACTTTGCCTTTGAATTATGTGATATAGATCACCTTGATTATCATCATTACATACAGGTTGTTGTGTTAGAGGAGTCTTATCCTGAGCTCTAGCAGATGGTCCATCGGCTCTTTCCTTTGGTCAAACAACCGGTTGCTCGGAAGAAGATTCAGTTCCCATCCACACATTCTGTCTTTGTTGCTCTTGATTAGGTAAATAGGTCTTTGCATGTAGATTTAATTTGACTGACGTTTTCTTTTGAGCGGTTCCTTTTCTCAAATAATAATAATAATAATAATACATTTTATTTAAAGGCGCCTTTCATGGCACTCAAGGACACCTTACACAATTCATTAAAAAAAAGACATTACTCAATCAAACCAGTACAACAACAAACATTAAATCACATAAAAGCCTGCCTAAACAGATATGTTTTAAGACGAGATTTAAAAACTGAGAGACTAGAACTGTTGCGAACTTCTACAGGAAGAGAGTTCCATAAATGGGGAGCAGCAAAGCCAAAAGCTCGTGACCCCAGAGAAGTTGTCCGAGTGCGTGGCTGAACAAGTGTAAGTGCAGAAGCAGATCTTAGAGTGCGGGAAGGAGTGTGTATATGAAGAAGATCATGGAGATATGAAGGAGCCAAATTGTTAAGTGCTTTGTAAGTTAAAAGTAAAATTTTAAAATTCACACGAAATTTAACCGGGAGCCAATGCAGCTTCTGTAAAACAGGAGAAATGTGTTCAAAAGTGGAAGTTTTGGTAATGACTCGAGCTGCAGCATTCTGTACTAACTGTAATTTATGAAGAGATTTGGAAGGAAGCCCATAAAACAAAGCATTACAATAGTCGATTCTTGATGTTACAAGAGCATGCACAAGCGTAGCAGTACTCCTGAGTGAAAGGACAGGGCGCAGACGACTTATATTGCGAATATGGAAAAATGCAGAACGGGTAACACTATTTATGTGAGATTCAAAAGACAAAGTTGTGTCAAAAATGACACCTAAACTTTTGACCTGATTCGATAGAGGAACAGAACAGTTATTTATTTCCAGAGAAGAAATATTTGACTTACTTATTGTATTTTTTGAACCAACAAGAAGAATTTCTGTTTTACTGCTGTTCAATTGTAGAAAATTACTTGAAAACCAATCTTTTAATTCACTTAGGCACTCACCAAGAGCAGAAGAGGGAAACTTAGAAGAAGGTTTAGAAGACAGGTAAAGTTGGGTGTCGTCAGCATAACAATGAAAGTGGATATCATATTTCCTAAAAATGCTGCCAATAGGTAAAAGATAAATAATAAACAGAAGAGGTCCTAAAACAGAGCCCTGGGGAACACCAGTGACAACATAAGTGGGTTTTGATTTAAACTGTTTAAGTTGTACAAATTGAATGCGATCTGTAAGATAAGAACCAAACCAGCTTAGAGCCATACCAGTAATTCCAATAGATTCCAGCCTGCTCAAAAGTATTGGATGTGAAATGGTGTCAAATGCTGCACTAAGGTCAAGAAGTATAAGTATTGATAGAAGACCAGCATCAGCCGCTAGTAATAGATCATTAGAAATCTTTACAAGTGCAGTTTCAACACTGTGAAAAGCACGAAACCCTGATTGTAACTGCTCATATAAATTATTGCAAGAGAGATGTTCACGGAGCTGATGAGCAACAATTTTTTCCAGGATTTTTGACAGAAACGGAAGATTTGAAAAAGGTCGAAAATTAGCAAAATTCTTTGTGTCTGTCCCAGGTTTCTTAAGAATAGGCGTTATAACAGCAGTTTTAAGTGCAGTAGGGACAGTGCCAGTAAGAAGTGATGCATGCATAATATCAGTGATTAAAGAGGAAAGAAATGATAAACCAGCTTTAACCAAGTGAGTCGGTAATGGATCCAATTGACAGGTGACAGATTTAGATTTTTGTACAATGGAACAAATGTCCTCAACTGTTGGAATTTTAAAAACAGAAAATGAAAATAAGGGAGATGGCGCAAAGCTAGAATGAGTTTTGTTCCGATCAGGGTTTGGTGAAACCAATTGCTGATGGATGTGTTCAATTTTCTTATTAAAAAAGAGCATAAATGCTTCACACAATTCTGTAGAGTTTATATCCCCGTTAGAACACTCAGGTGGCTTTAAAATAGTGTTAATCACAGAGAATAAAGATTTTTGGTTTCCTACACCAGATCCAATTAAACCTGCATAATAATCTGATTTCGCTGTGGAAAGAGCAGTCTTATAAACTTGCATGTGATCAGCATACAAATCTTTATGAACTACAAGTCCAGTCTTGGAGTACAAGCGTTCTAATCGACGCCCTTTGACTTTTAGCAGACGAAGATCCGATGTAAACCAGGGTGCAGAGTTGACAAACGAAACATTCCTGGTTTTCAATGGAGCACAAGTGTCGAGGATCATTTGAAGATTGTCATTATAATGCTGGATTAATTCTTCAGGATTACCTGAAAGGTCTTTGTGGGGAAGTGTGGACAAACATTCCCCAAGGATTGAGGGATCAATGTTCTTAATATTACGAAATGTGATTGTACGACTCAAATTAGGCTTGAACACAGATAAAGAAACATTAAAAGACACCAGCAAGTGGTCTGACAGTGATAAGTCAGAAGTAGTGCAATTTCCAGGAATCACACCTGAACAGCAGACTAAATCTAGAGTATGACCTTTTGAATGAGTTGGGACATTGATAAATTGCTGTAGTCCAAAACTATCTAGGCATGATAAAAACTCTCTAGAACATGAATTTTCTGTATTATCCACATGGATATTAAAATCACCAACCAAAACCACGTTTGGAGACAATGAACAAAGAGAAGTTAAAAATGTTGAAAATTCCTGTTGGAATACAGAATTGGCCTTCGGAGGCCTGTAAACAATAGCTATGATAGTTGGTACAAATCCATTGATTTGCAAAGCAACAGATTCAAAGGAAGTATAGTCAGTTTCAGGAAGAGCTGTAACTTTCCATTTTTCCTTATATAGTACTGCAAGCCCCCCGCCCCGGCCAACACTGCGTGGTTTACAGATAAAAGCATATCCAGGAGGAACAGAATGGTTCAAATGATAAAAGTCATTACTTTTTTGCCAAGTCTCAGTCAGACATAGAAAGTCGAACTTACGATCAAAAAGCAGATCATTCACGAAAGGACCTTTATCAGAGATTGATCGAATATTCCATAATCCAAATGAAAGATCGTTCTTACCATCGATAGAAGTGATCGTCTTAGGTGGCTTGACTAAGACACTGTGATCGATAGTCAGAACATGTTTCCTTGGAGGACGAGGCCTCGTGGACCAAATGGAAGGAATTCCACTTGGAGAGACAACCTTAAAACTCCGGCGAGATCCACGATGAACATATTTACGGCGTGGTGTAAAAGCAATATCCTGATGTAGGTTTAAAGCAGACGGAGGCTCGCCGTAGTGCACGCGTAGCTGCAACAATTCCGCTACCGAGTATTGATAGAGCGGATACACAGGATGAAAGATTGAGCAAAGGACAATCCACACAATTGAAATCCAGATAGTCAGTTTAACGATCATCATTGCCACAGCTGAAGGAAGATAGAAGAAAAGTCCGACAGCCTCGAACCAAATCGACAGGTGAGCAGGAATCCAGCAATGCCGGCAACAGTCTCAGGTCAGGTAACAGCAAAATCTCAGTGAATCTTGGTGAATCCAAAATCGTGCACAAACATCCAAAAAAAATGTATGTATTTCAGGCAGGTGAATAAAACACAGTCAAATAAAAACGTAATCTAAAAGTTAAAAACGTTAATATCATTCAAAGTTCCTCAGAGCAGCGGCTGCTAACAGCGCCAGCGTTCGCTCCCGAGCATGAAAGAGTCGGGAAGAGTCCATCCCATCAGATACTCTTGAGCTGTTTCTTGATTCCATTGATTCAAGTACATACATTTTTGCATTGGTTGCTGCCAGTTCAGTCTCTAATTCCAATTGTTCTTTCTTCCTTTTCAGTTGTTCTTCCTGTGCCTCAAGGTCATGCCTTGTCTGCAGAGCAGCAACCCGTTCCATGAGAGCAGCCTTTTCTGCCTGAGCTTTAATGCGAGCAGAGGATGTCGAAGATGCACGTGTTGAAGAACTTGATTTGTGGTTTGATTTAGGTTTTGACACATTAGAAACACTGTCATCTGGTCCAATGTCATCTGTGTTTACGGTTTCAGCAATGGTGTGTTTTTTTATGCCACCCAACCTCTGAAAACCACACATTTACATCTTGTATAAAACCATCAAAAGTTTCCTTTTTTTGTTGAAACCAGTGATTTTGCTTTTCAAGTTCATTTTCAGGCAGTGGTAACTTCACCAATGACTCATGGTTTCTTTTGGCTTCATCACAGATGTCGATTAATTTAACCAAGTTAGATTGCACTTCATTTGCATTCTCCTTTGATTTCATGAGCTCTTTCATCAATTCCATTAACTTCCTAGCTTGTTTACATTTCAAGTTTCTTATTTTCTGACAGTTTTCAATGAACATTTCCAAACCTTTAGCAGCATGTTTAATAACCCTTTTTTCTTTTTCAGAATCCAGTGCAACATCGCCATCTAGTGGCTGAACATCAGACATGACAATGGACATATTTGTTTCACTTTTAACGTGATCCAGTAAACCACACGGGAATTACAGAATGTTGCAGACAGCTGATATTGTGAGGACAGTATGTGCTTCAGTCAACGAAATCCATTAATGTAACTGTTTCTGGCTTATCCAATAAAGCTTAATGTTGCACATACCTCTCTGCCTGCACGGCACGTTGTCTTTCGGAGTTTCCAATCTTTATCCAGTTCCAATATTTTTACAGGCTCAATTTTCACTCATAGAACAAAGTTCTCACTTATGTATTGGCAATCCTTATTCTGTTTTACTATAGCTTTGCCATCATGCACACAGGTAGGGGTGAAGTTTGATACGCAGACACACAAATAATTTCCAGAGATTATTGCAGTTGAGGTTTGTGGTTTATTATAATACGTTGTACAAACAGATGAACATACCTTTTGGTTTCTTATCTTGTTTTCAGTTGTTTGCGTGTAGGCCTATGCTGTTTGATCTGTAATCCGTGCTCTGTAGCTTTGTTTGTGGCTCTGTTGTCTGTGGTCTGGTGAGAACTGTTTGTGCTCCCCCTACCTGTGGCTATCACTTCCTGTCACCTATGCACCCTTATATACAACCATGTGCATCTAATCACTGTCACCTGGTGTCCAAAATACTGCTATAAATATATCCAAACAAAATAAAATATTATGCAAACATAAATGGCTCCAACATCATCACTATAGCTCTTTCTTGACTGAAGAAATTAGCAATGATGCAACCATCGTCTGTTTTTACTGTTTTTGTAAGTCTCTTATGTGAGTCTCTTATGCTCACTTGTTATTTTCCTTTTAAATTAGGCTAAGTGGTTTTGGTTTTAAAGAATAAAATTTATTGTTTTTATTTCTTGTTTAAAATGCTTCCCAAATGCATTCCTCAAGTCCAACTCCGTTGCTGCCGGTAAGTTGGTTATCACAGCATCTGCAAAAAGGAAAGCTTTTTTTTTTTTTTTTTTTTTTTTTTGCTTGGATGCCTACTTAAAGACAAGTTAATTTCACGTTTGTACTTTATTCCCCGCATCAATCTACCATAGCCCACCATACAGATCATGCAAAAACACACAAGAGTCTATGGGATTGCAGCCAAAAATGCCCAACTTTACAGCAGAAAAATAATTTACAGCCTGGTTCAAAAAATTATTTTGGTCTATACAGCTGATTTTGCCCTTCATGAGAACTGTGAGGGAGTGATTAAAAAAAATAACTCATTCATTTAAATTATATTAAGTCTTAAAGTTCTGCAAAATTAAGGGCGTGGCCACTAAAGTGACAAGGTGATTGCCGCTGCTGTCAGCGCAGTCGAGCTGGGTGGGCGTGGCTTCAGCAACCAGCTCCCGCCTTTTTGCCCATTTTCGATTCGGTGTTTGTAAACACGTACAAATGCTCAAACTTTTACTCTATTACATTTTACAGTTATTCCTCTGAACACATGCGTGCTGAACCGTGGCCTTGACACTGATCACTTTCAACAAAACCTCACTTAACTAAAGTGTCAGGGTTTCTAAACATGATAACAAATAATATAGATAAATAATGAACACATATCAAAAAGGCAACACAGATACTTACAAGACCAAGTAGAAATGTCCTTTATTGTTTGCCTGCTGCTATCAACAAAACTCAAAACATAACTCTCTAACTGTCATGTCTCAGTAAGACTAATATTGCCATCTAGCGGTTGGGAATTGTAATGGCAATCTTTGGCAGTCTGAAAAAAAATCTGCAAATAAAAACATTATAGAAGACTCTAGCCAAATAAATGAGGAAGTTTAACTCTTTTACTCTGACTTGTATAGCTGACATTTCCACAAAGAGGACTGTGAATCCTTTTTTACTCTGATTAAGAGCAATATTTAAAGGATTGGGGAGAATGACAAAAGAGGCAAAATACATTAGCAAAAAATAGAAAAAAAAAAATAAAAAATGGGAAGTCACCTGTAATTGATGGGTTGAACTCTGAATCTGTTTTTTTTTTTTTTTTTTTTTTTTTTTTTTTTTTTAAAGATATCAAATAATTGTTATTGAATGTATTTATCGAATGTATACAAGAAGGATGTCTTACTCCAACAATGAAAACTGGTATAATAACTCTACTCCCCAAAACGAAAAAAAGATATAACAAATTTAGACAATTGGAAGCCTATTACGATTATAAATTATTAGCGTTAATTAATATATGCAGAGAGATTGAAAACAGTAATCGATCTCAATCTCAGTAGGATTACTATTGCCATCTAGTGGTTGGGAATTGTAATGGCATTCTTTTTGTTATTTTAAATAATATCAATAACATAGAATAATGTGTATGAATATAACATTTCAACAGCTTGTGGGATGCATGACATCATATTATCAAATGCACGTAAACTTTTAATTCAAACATTTAAATCAGCATAATTTTTGGCATAATAAATAATGCTTTATTTAAATAAGGCTGTAAAATAATTTAATAAAATATCAAATAATGCTAATTTAAATGTTTTAAAAGAAATTCCAAAATAATAATTTACTTGCATTTGATAAGAAGCTGTTTAAAGCCATTAAAGCTGCATTAAAACTGTGCGTGCAAATATATGTTATATGAGTTACATTTAAGAACATGTCTCTGAAATGCAGTGGTTTTCCAAACAGTCCCGGAGCAGCAGAACTTCCCTCATCTAACACACCAGAATCAGCTCCTCACTTCATCATAGGGACTTCCAGATCTGAAGAGGGTCAGAAAAGGTGAAGAGTAGGCCTAGTGAGAAAAAATGATGCATGTCAGATCCTCGTCATGCTCGGCAGCTTTCTTACACCATCCAAAAGCCCTTTATTTCAGACTGTATAAAAACAGGAAGCAACTTAATAACCAGCTCCGCCCATCACTTCTGTAGAGACTGCTAATGTTAGTTATCTTACTTAGATCTTGCATCCCACCTTCATTTTTGGGATTTTCTCGTTTGTTGTAAATCCCCTGCTAAACACCTCCACGAAGATTATATGTGACATTTATGTGATGAAAAACATTCTCCTGTAGTGTATTGTTTATGCTGGGCTCTGGACGGTATATACCCCTAAATCCAGAGAAGGGAATTAACTTCTTAAATCAAATCGAGCATGCAGAACTCCAATGCAACATGTGGTATCAGTTTATTGGCACAACTTTGTTTCAGAATGAAGATAATACACTGTGTTTAAACTGTATCCTAATTTTCATCTTTTCCTAAAAAGCAGCCAATGAGTTCATAGAGATGGACACTGACTCTATAGATTTGCCTCTCTCTGTCGAGGAGACCGGACCAGAACTAATCCAAAGTTCAGTCACAGAGGATGATGAGGATGATGAAGAGGAGCAGCTTGAGGGGTCAAGAAGATAAAACGATGTGCTGGACATTCAGATTTTTCTTGACTTTGTATGACACTGTTTCTGTGAAAACTTATTAAAACTATGATTGCTAAATTAATTTTCATTCTTCTATTTTTTACATATCTATCTTTAGATCTGTTTGCTCATCTCTAAATTAACAATCATAGGACGTTTGATGTCAAATAGATGTTTAGATATCTTTAAGCACTTATCAAACAAGATTAAATGTTTTCATGTTTACAAGCATGCCACGTGACTATTAAGGCAACATCAGAAAACGCTGAACTTATATGTTGTTAAATTATTGAAATATAAACTTGAAATCTCAAGGGGGGGAAATTGATCAAGCAGTCAACAACAAAAAAAAGTTTCACTTTGTTCTATAATGGTTTATTTTAAACCAAAGAACAACTAAGAGCAAGTCAATGCAAAACAAAATGTGTGGGTGCAAGAGATTAATTACTAAACGGCTAAAGTTATGTATTTCCATACGGTGTGTGCCCTGATATCAGTCATTACGGCGTGTTTAATATTCATAAGCCTTTGCTCATAAATATTAATTACAATTGTTGATGATTATAAAGTGCTTGTTAAACGCCTCTGTAGTTAATATTCATGAGCCTAGCATGTTTATATAACCTCAAATCTCAGATGCTGTAAGCGAGTAGCTTCCTAACACAGGGGGCGTGGTCTTTCGCTGAATTGTATTAATATTCATGAAGCTCTACTAGTAGTAGTACGTTCGTGTTGTCACAAAGCGCGTGCGCGCTGACTCCGGTCGTTACGGTATCGCAGATGTGTCCGGAAGAGAGCAGCTCGACGGGTCGGTTTTGGATGCTTTGGTCGGTTTGAGGGGCGATGGGTCTGATCGCTCGCGCCCGTAAAGAATGGTTTATCATCGGTATAGTGCTCGTCATCACGTGCGCCAAGCTCGCGCCGTCCGTGGGAGTGAAAGGAGGTGAGAATCAGCGGATACATTTCTGGGCAGCTAAAGTCTATAAAAACTTTAAAATCAGTCAATGCACAGGCAGTAAACATTATGGTCTGATTAACATTCGGAAATGATCAGGATGTGCACGAATATGACTGAACAAGGGAGTGATCAATGATTATTATTACATGTGCACTGATATAAAGTGTTTAGTAGTTTGTTATGCGAGATGGTGTGAGATGTCTCAATCTAAATGCATGAGTTCATGATAAGAGTTGATCCGAATATGATCACGCAGTCAGTGTTTAATCGCTGTCATTGGTGTGACAGGAGGTTGATGGGTGTTTTACTATGGTGTTTTAACTGTAGCTGTCATTTTTGTGACACGTTGCAACACCCGGATCTGAATAATCCTGTTCGGAGAGACTCTAAAACCTTTTTTTTTTTTTTTGAGTCAGTTTTTCCTTTTTATTTATACGGGAAAATATTAAGTATTGTCTCATTGAAAAATAGTTTGATAGTTTAAAACGCCTTGAAGTTTGAAGGTTATTTAGTCATAACTAGATAGATTTATAAAACATTATTTTGAGGGTACCATGATGTAAATGTGTATAATATGATACTGAATAACTACTGTGTTTATATACTATCGTATTTATATTATATACCTATGAGAAATTGAAGAAAATCACACTTAACTGGCCAAATTGCAATGCTATTGCGCTAGTGCCATGTCCCACAATATAGTAATACCATTTTATGTTTGTAATACCTCATGCTATTATTTGGCCATGATCAATAAAGTATGTTTTCTTTAAGGTCCTCTTCGGCCGGAGATCACCATCACCTATATTGCAGTATCTGTTATTTTCTTTAACAGTGGCTTGTCTTTGAAAACAGAGGTATGATGGCGCCTGTTTGGTTTTTGATTTTATAGATTTTTAAAAGATAAATAAAAAAGAATGTCTGTTTTGCTCTGTTTTCAGGAACTTGCAAGTGCATTAATGCATGTAAAGTTGCATTTCTTCGTCCAGACATTCACGCTAGTATTTTTTCCCATCGCTGTTTGGCTCCTTCTCAAAGTTCTGGTCCTAACGGCGATCAACGAATGGCTTCTCAGAGGGTGAGTGCATGTATTTCAGTCATTTTCTTGTATACAGTCACCCTCTCTACCTGTTCGCCGCTCTGCTGAATGGAGTCTCTGTCGGTAGGTTTGCGCTGAGTGTAACTGGATCTCAGAGGTCTTCGGTGTTGGCGCTTTTGGTTATTTTCCTGCAAGAGAGTCATTGTGTTCACCTGCAACCTCCACACGTCCTTTCACAAGCAGAAAAAACTTTCATGTTTTTATAACATTTCAGATTTTGAGTCACTACAGCCACGACCATTAGCTGAAATATCCTGAAATAACTCAGGTTTATTATAGTAGAGCGTTGATTGCTCTTCGCTGGAAATACAGTGGGAAACAGTGAAACAAATGCAATTTAAATGCAAAGTTATATATTATTATTTATAACTTTTCTCTCTCTCTCTCAGGTTGCAGACGGTTGCTTGTATGCCTCCTCCTGTTTCCTCTGCTGTCATCCTAACTAAAGCTGTAGGAGGAAATGAGGTAAATAATGATACATCATAAAACCTTTACAAGCAGACCTCATTATAAAATAATGATAATTTGTATAAACTATCGGAAAAAGAATAACTTTCCAGCAGAACAATAACACAATTTAGTGTATTGTATAATAAATAAAACATCCAGCACAACAACATTACAAACACATTTATCTCAGTTTTACAATTACATTCCATCACAACAAACATGACTTTACAAACAATCACATTCTAATGCAGCAATAACATCTTTACAAACAATCACTTTCCAGTACAGCAATCAAAACTTTACAAACAATCACATTCCATTACAGAAACCACAACTTTACAATCACATTCCATTACAGCAATCACATCTTTACAATCACATTCCATTACAGCAATCATATCTTTACAATCCCATTCCAATACAACAATCACAACTTTACAATCACACTTCATTACAGCAACCACAACTTTACAAACAATCACATTCCATTACAGCAATCACATCTTTACAATCACATTTCATTAAATCAATCACAACTTTACAAACACATTAATATCAAAATTCCAATCAAATTCCATCACAACAATAATAACTTTACAAATAATCATTCCACCACAACTTTACAATCACATTCATCACAACAATCACAACTTTACAAACACATTCATCTCAATTTTACCATCATTATTCCATCACAGCTTTACAAACAATCACATTCCATCACAAGAGTAACAATTTTACAAACACATTCATAAAAAAAATCACAAAACACATTTCATGAAAACAATCACAACTTTACAAATACATTCCCCTTTATGGGTAACTACTTTACAAAAGCACTCAATCACAATTATCACAACTTTGCAAATGCATTTCGTCACAATGATCATATGTGTACAAGTTTGCACCTACTGAAACATTACAAAACACTCAATCAGAACAATCAAAACTTTAAAAACACATCACAATTTTACAAACACAATTCACCACAACAGTTAAAACTTTACAAATACATTCCTCCATATGGTTAACGAAAACACTCGATCACAACTTTACAAATGCATTTCATCACAATGATCATACTTGCATGTTTCCACCTACTGCAACTTATAAAAAACACACTCCATCACAATAATCACAGCTTTACAATACATTCCTCCATGTAAGTAACAACAAAAATTGATGTCATCAAAACTTTACTTTACAAACAGATCTCACTACAAAATCATGATAACTATTATTTTCACACTTTGTTATAGAAATCATTACTTTACAACAGCACAATTACAACATTTGGTGTATAATAAGAAGTGTAACCCTAGAATTTACACAATCAACCCAGCTTTCTTCCATCACAACTTAAAAAAATTCTTAATCATAACAATCATAACTTTACAAATACATTCCACCGTAAGGATAACATGTTTCAAAAACACTCAATCACAACGATCACATCTTTACATATGTATTTCAATCACACTTTGTTACACAAATCATAACTTTACAACCATTATAATATACAGTATATTTTTATGTATTCAATGTATATATGTATTTAATTTTTTTTCAGGCTGCAGCCATTTTCAATTCTGCATTTGGGAGCTTTTTGGTAAGTCTGATAATACCGAGAGTTAAAAAAAAGGATGGTAAACAAAAAAGCTAAGAAATTAAATCATAATGTGAGACCCATTTCTCTGTCCGGTCTACAGGGGATTGTGTTCACTCCTCTTCTGCTGCTGGTGTTTGTGAGTATAATTCCTCTTTTATTTGTTATATGTCTCTTCATTGTGAATGTGCTGAACAATACGAACAGTTGTATGGGTGTGTATTTTTGTTCTGCAGTTGACTGTATAATTTTTCCCACTGTATTGTTTGTGTGTTTATAGCTGGGCTCCTCTTCTTCTGTCCCGTTCACCTCCATTTTCTCGCAGCTGTTCATGACGGTAGTCGTCCCACTCATAGTTGGACAGGTGAGTGTGTTTGTTGTTGGAGTAAATTAAAGCAATAAGCCCCAATAATCGTGCCTAAAACTCCCTTAGCTGTTATAAATTGACTGTAAACCACGGCTTCACAGGGGTTATTGCTTTTATAAAACGGTTAATCCATATACGTATATATAAAACGGAGCAAATAAAGTGTAACGATATTAATAAAAACAGTATTCTTCCACCAAACAATGAAATTCCTCATTATCAGGTGTGGTTCCAACAAAGTGGTTGCCGAGCAACACACAAATGTAAACAAAGGTGTGTGTTTGTAGAGTAATTTACAACAGCTTCGAACGTGGCTCAACCAATCAGAATCAAGGAGCAGAACATTCCGTTTTATAATATGCTCTAAATGTGTTTTGATGTTCAAATTATTTCACACAACCTGCCAAATGTCAACAAGACAGTAGTAAAATCACTTCTTATGATGATTTTGACTAATCTTTGACACAGATTGACTGCTTCCCAGAAACAATAACTAAAGTGCAATAGGAAAATCTAGAATTTGAGAAAAATCTATTCATGGATGAATAAAAATCTAAAAAAGGCATATAGTGCCTGTAAGGGGAAGGATTAGGAGTTTCTGTCTTGAAATGATTCAACAGCAGGAGTTAATATGAAGATGTTTTGTGCATGTAGGTGTGCAGGAGGTTCCTGAGGGAGTTTCTGGACCGCCGAAAGCCTCCGTTCGGGACGGTGAGCAGCGTCGTTCTGCTCATGATCATCTACACCACCTTCTGCGACACCTTCTCTAACACCAACATAGAGCTGGACCATCTGAGTCTGCTCATCGTCGTCTTCATCAGTGAGTGTGTTGTGTTCGGTGAAAGAGACATTTGACTGTATCTGCTGTAAGACTGTGAAGATATCTGTGACCCTGGAGCACAAAACCAGTCTTGAGTCTCTGGGGTATATTTGTAGCAATAGCCAAAAATACTTTGCATGGGTCAAAATGATCGATTTATGCCAGAAATCATTAGCATATGAAGTAAAGAGCGTGTTCTATGAAGATATTTTGTAAATTTCCTCTTGTAAATAAATCAAAAATAAATCAAAACAGATTTTTGATTAGTAATATGCATTGCTAAGAATTCATTTGCTGATTTTCTCCGTATTTAGATTTTTTTGCACTCTCAGAAATAGTTGCATTTCGGCCAAATATTTTCAGATCCTAACAAACCAGACATCAATGGAAAGATTATTTATTCAGCTAGTTTAAGACCCTCAGTCTTTTATAACTGGTTTATGCTCCTGGGTCATGTATCGCTAACATTGTTCATTTTTTCCATTTTCAGTATTTTCCATTCAGTTGAGCTTCATGGCCCTGATATTTTTCTTGTCTACAAGGTGAGAAACATATGTTCGCAAAAACACGTTTGTTTTCTGTCATAGCGGGTCTTTCCTTGACATCTGCTGATTTAGACATTATTAGTTAGTTTTTAAGGTTTTCCTTTAATTTTGTTCATGTTTGATCCTCACAATGTTGACGAAGCCTGATCCAGTAACTCTTTGATGTGTGACACCACATAACGTGTGTTCATCTGTCTCAATGCATGTGTGATGTTTGCAGGAAATCCTCTGGTTTCACTGCGGCCGATTCGGTAGCCATCATGTTTTGTGCGACTCATAAATCCCTCACTTTAGGTAAAACACACGCATCTGTCTGGATAAAGCAAATATGAAGCATTGCTCAAAAACTCATGTTTGCTGTGTGTTTGTGTAGGTATTCCCATGCTGAAGATCGTGTTTGAGGGTTACGAGCATCTGTCTCTGATATCAGTGCCTCTGTTGATCTATCATCCCGCTCAGATCCTGCTGGGAAGCATCTTACTGCCCTCCATTAAAACATGGATGAGCGGCAGACAGAAGGTAGTGCACGCAGCGATTTGACCAAAACCAATGAAAGTGTATAGTAAAAGCATGTACGTGCTGTGAAATATAAAGTTTGAAATAGGATATAAAGATGCAAAGTTGTTTTTGTGAATGAAGCTAATTTTTTTTACTATATCTGAACTCAAGGCCTAAAGAAAATATGATGCATTGATATACATATAGGGAATTTTTATTAAATAGGTCTCTTACAGGAAATATTTTTCAGATTTAAATTCTATGCACAATTTTTTGCACTTTATTCTTTCACTGAGCTCAGTTTGGGTCAATGCATTTCATACAGTTTTCTTTTTCTCTAATTTAAATCACTAAAATGTTTTCGTCTGCTTGCCCCTAACATAATTGCTAGAAGTTCACCTGAGATTTATAAATTAATATTTAACAACACATTTGCCTGTTCCCAGTTCTCTAATGTTAATTAATAGTCACATAACATACAGGTAAACAAATAAAACTGTTGAAAATGCATGTCTACATGTGTATATTTTCATATTTATATATGATGCATATTATATATAAAAAATAATATAAATCATATATATGATTTACAAGTGTGTAAAATGAATGTGTGTGTGTGTGTATTCATATATACATAAATAAAGAGTACACACACATTGCGTAAACAAACTTATTTTGGATGCAATTTCGATTTGATAGCATATATATATATATATATATGTATATGTGTATGTATATATGTGTATGTATATATGTGCATGTATATGTATGTATGTAACATTTTAGTTTTACAGATTTAATCAAGTAATTACAGTTTTTAATAAATGTATTCCTATTCTCTATTTTTATTATTTAAGAGAAATCCTCTTTTATCCTCTTTTTTTGTTGTTGTTGTTGGATCCTTATCATATTTTCAGCCTAAATGATGATAATTTTGTGAATTTACTAAAAAAATACATTAAGGCAGTGTGAATGAGGTTGAAAGTGTCATATCTAGAATCAAAGAAATTGGTCAAATGGGCAAAAAAAGGGGCTCAAAGTTAATCTGGTTCTGTTTTAACTCTACATTTACTCCCTTCAGACTCTAATACCTGTATGAACTACACTGTCGACTGGAAGCTGTGAAACACGTGGCTGAGCCAGAATCAACGAGACCAAACCAGACGAGACAAACGCCGATCAGGTGGAGATCAAGTGCCTTAACACGACCCCGGGACCTCAGACGATTCCATGAGCTTTTTTAAACCCAGACATGAATGTATATTTTTATTTTTATATGAAGTGTAAAATCTTTTCTTACTTCAATGGCACTCAGACTTTGTCAGATGGATTTATTTTTGTTTTTTTTAGATGAACTCCACAGGCTTTGTTCATGTTGCTTCTGGGATTTTTACAGCGGTGAAAACTGATATGTGTGATTGCACTGCTAATATCAACGATGAGAGAGTTTTTGACTCGATGTTTGTTCATTTTGATGCAGTAAAAGGTCACCATTTGACGTGTTATGTTACTCAAGACAATAAAGATTGTCAGAAATTCTGTCTAAACGAGGTTTCGTGTGCAAACTCTTTCTGATCACGTGTTTAGTCATGCTGAAAAATGACAAAACAATTGTGACTTTGACCACAAACACAACACTTTTGAATAAAATATTTTCATTAAATAGTTTTTTTAATTAAATACAGATTGAATATTTAGTTAAACCCTGATTTATCATGTTCAACATTTTCTGTTGTATCTTATTTGTGGTTTAATCTGAGCTTTCAAACTAGTATTCAGACTGAAACGTATCATCTGTAGTTATTAAACACAATCTAAGGCAAAAGCTTTCTGCTTTTTGTCGTCAAATCTAAGCAGGTTTAATACAGTGCTGTGTTTAGATTTACTTCCATTCTGTTGTTTTATTGCATGTGAAGAATACACATAACGGTTGAACAGTATTATGGTAAAGCTTAAAATGCGGTTTTACAGATTGTAGTATGAGCTTTATGATATCTTTTTCGGTTAGATTTCATGATTTAAAAAAAATATATATATTAAATGGCAGAAACGGGCTTCCATTTCCATTTGCTAGGATGTTCTGGGTGGTTACTAGGATATTTTATGTTGTTAGCTTGTCCTAACCAGAAAGTTTGCAAGTGCGTGACTGTTTCGTCACCTAACGTCCAAATAATTTCAAAAATAATATATGCATTCGTGTATTCAAATTTGACATTTATTGCAATACTCTTACTATTTTTAAAGTTATATATAATATAACTATTACTAATTTATATATAATATAAATTCTATTCTAAAATCAGACAGTTACTTGCAGAAAGAAATATTATGTCCTTAAAACCAATAAAACAAGAAAAAAATATTTTTTTATATAAAAATGATTTTACTCAGTGTATAAACATAAGCAATTTATAAACAATGTTACATTACCAATCTAATTTTAGTTTCTAGAATTGTTGCAGTTATTGTTGTATTAGCTAAAATTTGTAAAAAAAAAAAAAAAAAAAAAAAAAACACTGCCAAAAGTGTATATGTTTTGAATTTATATTATTGAATAACTATTAAATTGTATGAATAGATATGAATTATATTCATACGATGTCTTCAGGTGAACACTGACCACTCTCTGGTCCAGGATGTGCAGAAGCTGCTGATCCAGGATCCACAACATCCTCCTCCAAACACACACACACACACACACACACACACACACACAGTTTTTCTCCCATAATGGGGTCCACTGTTTTTTGCCAAATTGTGGGGTCCACCCTTTCTAGTGGATCTATGCACTTATAAAAAAATCAAGTAAGATAATGAATACTTCTTAATAACAAATGTCACTTCAAATGTTGCAAAATCCAAACAAAACTTGTGGGGTTCTGGTTTAAACATTTAGTACTTTGTGAGGTCCGCTTTCACAGATACACATACATTTCTAGTTTTTACATCTTAGCAGGGACAAAATTACTAATTTGTAACCATTTACATTGTTTGGCTTTTAATATAATATGAAACATTTAGGGATGCACCGATATCGGTATCGGGCCGATACTGAGCTCCTGTACTCGCACTCGCTAAATGCTCCGATACCAAACACTGAGATCACACAGCATATGATAAGAGCCATATTCAGACAAAGAAACACTGAAAACAGACAGCAGAATGGAGTTATTAGAGATTAAAGTTGTCTACGTGGGATATTTAAACAATTAATAGAACAAAAAAATTCAGTATTAATGCCTGTATAACATTGTCAAGTCTCTCAAGTTCTGGTCAGATTTTATTACACTCTTCTAAACTGCAGAGAATAAACTGTTATTCGCTTGTTAAGTCTGACGTCACGCAGCAGCGCTTCCGCGACCAAAAAATCTATCAGTTACCACGAGAAAACAACAAAAGGTGCGAATATAAACTCACAATGTGATAGAATTGAAGGTATTCGAATGAATTTTGGTTTGACTGTACATATTTAATCAAGTTAACCAGCCAAATTTATATATACTCTTTTGGTTTCTGTACATAAGATTTAAAAATTGTATTAATGCAATTAAAAAAAATATATATCATTATCGGTAACTGGTATCGGCAAGTACCAGAAATAAAAGTATCGGTATCGGGAGAGTACTGGAAAAGTGGTATCAGTGCATCCCTAAAAATAATAAAAATATAAACCTGTATATTTCATAATTCATATCCTCTAAATGAATCGGTTCACAAACCTATTAGGTTAGTTAGAATTAAAATAAAAAAGATCTGAACAAAATATCATGAAGTAAAAGACATGGCAATGACATCTAAAAAGAAAAAAATACCTCTAGCTCAACAGTCTTTTCTAAATCAATGGGTCCCCAAAATACGGTCTCACCTGAACTACTTCAGCCTACACAACACTTACTGAACTTTGTCTGCACTGTACTGATAATGGAGTGGACTCCACTAATGTTTCTGCAGGGATCTGGCGGGTCCCTGGTTCGTTTTCTCCATTTCTACTCCAGTTTTGTGTTCTTAGCCAGTCAGATATTACTTTTTTAAGAGGGCCTAAAATATCATTAATTCCTTCAAAATAGCACTGCAGAAATAATGACTTTGTTTCAACATTTTTTCCTTCTGGTGGATGCTGGGAGAAATATTTTACACACACACACACACACACAACACACACACACTAAAAACCAACAACAAAAACAACATGATAATGTCCTCAATGAGCATGTATTTGGTAATACACAATGAGCAGTTCCATACAAAAAGAAACATGCTCCAACTCAAGCATCACAATGCAAGTAAACAGCTTTTTTCCTTGGTATAAACTTGAGGAATTTGAACATACAAAGATTTGCATGGTCTACAATGTTTTCTCTTTTAATTGTAAGGTAGCAGAGAGAATTTTAAAAGGTTAGTTCACCTAAAAATGAGCATTGTCAGTTACTCACACTCAACACATTCTAAAACCATAAGAAATGTCTTTATCTTCAGAATACAAATGATGATGTTTAAATGAAACCTGACAGTGTTCAGTCTTTCCGTTGAAAAACTGTTCATTCTAATCTTTAAAGCTTCAAAACATGCATAAAGTAGAAGATATCCACATGACTCCAGAGGTTTAATCCCAATGTTAAGGAATATTGTGAATTCTCTTGTTATGGTCCTGGAATAAAAGCTTATTTAAATGAAGTAAAGATATTTTGTCATAGACCTTTTTAGCACATACAAAGCATTCACATCACTTTATAATATTGGGATTAAACCACATTAATTACTTCAATGTTGAATAATTGTGAAAGTTTAGGATGGACTGATTTTGAGCAGAGGGACAGAAATCTCTAAGGTTTCACTTAAAATATCTTCATTTGTGTTTTGACGATGAACAAATTTCTTATGGGTTTGAATGACTAAAAGTTTATTAAAAAAAAAAAAAAA
>NC_039290.1:944005-980954 GCF_003368295.1 Carassius auratus
AACTGTTTTTATAATTCTGTTGATTTTATATTGATATAGATGTAATATTACAATGATAAATATAACTATACCATTTTAGGGATTTTCATCTCGCAGTCGTTGATCTCATTCTCACGGTTTCCCTCTCTCTCTTGATAGAACTCCACTAATGCTGGCAGTGCTGGGGGGACACACTGACTGCGTGCATCTGCTGCTGGAGAGAGGAGCTTGTCCTGATGTGAGAGACAGGAGAGGAAGAACAGCCTTACACAGAGGGGTGAGATTCTGAAATCGTTAGTAAAGTTTCTGCTATAAACTCCTATTAATGGGAGCTTTCTAACCAGGTCTGTGTTTGTAGGTGGTGATGGGTCGGGAGGACTGTATAACCGCCCTGCTGTCCCACAACATCTCAGTCCTCAGCAAAGATTTTCAGGGGCGAACCGCGGTCCATCTAGCTGCCTCTTGCGGCCATGCTGACATTCTCTCCAGTCTACTTTCTGCTGCTGACCACACCCACCCCCACGACCCAATCACAGACCTCCACGGCTACACACCCACACACTGGGCAGCCTATCACGGTAAGAGCTCACACCTTTTGTGCCTCAATGGCTTGTTCACATTGATAAAAGTGTCATAAATTAAATAGGTGACTTGTGTTATTTGTGAAAAGGTCATGAAAGACTGTTTGGAAAGTTTTACTTGAACTAAACCATGTAGTATCCAGGAGGGAAACCCCTTCACCCCACTGCACTGTGCTCTGTGAGTGATGTTTTTTTTTTCCTTTCAGATTCAAGGTGATGTCATTATATTTAATGTTGAAATAATTCCTGAGAAAGTAGAAACTGAACTGAAAAAGTCAGACAATTAATAAAATGTCAAGTCATGGAAATGTCTTCTATAATAATTCTAATTATTATCTACACTTATTTTTTGGAAATTATGTAAATAAGATAAGGGATGTATTAAAAAGGTAATACTTGTGTTA
The DNA here is from genome assembly GCF_003368295.1 of Carassius auratus. Lineage (NCBI taxonomy): Eukaryota > Metazoa > Chordata > Actinopteri > Cypriniformes > Cyprinidae > Carassius > Carassius auratus. Next base: position 944,970 of record NC_039290.1, read on the forward strand.
AGGGTGCATTAAATTGACGACAAAGGTTTTACATTGTTCAAAAGAAAATGCGGCTCTTTTGAACTTCCTATTTATCAAAAGAATCTTGAAAAAAAGTATTACTGTTTCCACAAAAATATTACGCAGCACAATTGTTTTCAACATTAATAATAATAAATGTTTCTTGAGCACCAAAGCAGTATATTAGAATTAGCGGTTTAAAAAATATTAGCATATTATTATGATTTTATTAATGTATTATATTAATATTTTTAAATATATAAAATGTTAAAATAGAAAACCTTACTATCTTTTTTTTAATCAAATAAATGCATCCTTGGTGACTTTTTTTTTTCCAAAAAACATTTAAAAATCTTACTTACCCCATACTTTTGAACAGTAGTGTACTTGCATACTTGTTTGAATAAATGTATTTTTTACAGCCACCGAAGTTAGCCATTGCATCTTTTCTGCATAGTAAACACTTGTGAAGTTTTTATGTGAAAGGTTTTAAAATAAAACTATTATTTTTATATAATATGTTTCCTAATTGCCATGCTGCATGTTCTCGACATCCCATTGCAGCATTAATGGCCATAGTGGTTCTGCAGAGCTGCTGTTGGACTCCAGTGTTTGTAATTCGCTGGTAAACATCAGGGATGCCAAAGGAAGGTTGGTGCAAGTAGTTACTGAAATGCAAATGCTGTGTATTACAGTAGCTGTAAAATAGTTACAAATTGAAAAGCAATGCATCCTTAATCTACTAGCTAGATGACTATGTTGTGATCTCTTGCACTCAGGACCCCACTTCACGCGGCCGCAGCTGCCGAGGATGTGGCTGGGCTGCAGCTGGTTCTGCGGCATGGAGCAGACATCAACGCCGTGGACCACTCAGGTCGTTCTGCACTGATGGTGGCTGCCGACAATGGCCGAAGTGGTGCTGTGGGTAAGAGTTGCACCATGTGTGATTAGTAATCTGAGACTGCTACCCCTCAGGCATTGTAAAATGTGACTCTATAGAGGGATTAATAGTAATTGTAGATTTTTTGTTATTGTTGTATGAAGCCCTGCTGCTGCACCGAGCCAAAGCCGACCTGTCCCTCCTGGATGTGAACAAGAACACTGCCCTGCACCTGGCCTGCAGCAAGGTAACAAACAGCGCTTTTCTTTAAACTTAATGCTGATTATCTCTAGATCAGAACTCTCAAATGTTGTGCATATTGCTAACTGTGTCCTGTCTTTATTTGAAGGCTAATGAAATGTGTGCCATGCTGATCCTAAAGGAGATCCACAACCCTATCCTCATAAATGCAACCAACAGTATGCTTCAGATGTGAGTTTCTTTGTCCTAGTTTGCTTGTTTTATCTTCGTGGCACAGAAGCTTCACACTTTACATGTAACTCAGTCAAAATAAACGTAAAAAACGTTTTTAAAATCATTCTCGACTTCTTTTTCTTCATATGTCAGGCCCCTCCACATTGCCGCCAGAAATGGTCTGGCCACCGTGGTTCAGGCCTTGCTGAACCGTGGAGCCACAGTGCTGGCAGTGGATGAGGAAGGTAAGACAGTCGTTGATGCAGTTTTTTTCTAAGTGAATTTGCAATACGATACAAACAAATTCATGTTTTGCATTTTTGGGCAAAGTTGGGTTTGAGTTGCTCACAGCAGTAATGGCAACATGAACCGGTACAAGGACTAATATTAGGCGTAAAAAGTGAATTGTGCAATTGTTTCCATGGAACACTTATTAGAAATGCTATAAAGTTAGCATACTAGTAACTTTAAACTATACTTGTTTCAAATGTTACAAACAAAAGGGACTTCTATTCGGGAAGATCCAGTACATTAGCATAGTGTCCCATCTTAACAACTGCTCCATAATCATGTAACTGATGTATTTGCGTGAGTTTCTCCCTGGCTGAGATGACTCTGTTGTGTTTTTATCATGTCACAGGTCATACGCCAGCCCTGGCTTGTGCGTCCAATAAAGCTGTTGCCGACTGCCTCGCTCTCATTCTGTCAACCATGAAGCCTTCCTCCTCCACGCCCTCTTCATCCTCGCCGTCTTCTCCCAGCTTCAACCTGCTCAAGCACTGTGGCATCACCGCCGCCTGTCCCCCCCTGCCCAATGGAGGCCTTCGCCATGGTTACGGCAAAGATCGCCATGGTGCTACTATCGGCTTGGATGGCTACTTGACCGAGTGAGGCGTTATTACTCAAAAAAAAAACAAGCTTGGTCACTTGGTTTGGTCCTCTCTACACATCTAGATAAACCTATATGCAATTACAGCCACACATCCCTCCTTTGCCAGTATCAAAGCTTTTCTTCACATTTCAGTAGAGAGCGAACACAAAAGAGGACGAATTTAGCTATTTATTTTAATTTATTTTCCCCCACTTTCCTTTTCCTCCCACCCACTGACTCCCATTTTAGATGCTGTCCATTCAGTACGAGTCTAAAATCTAAAATCTGAATCTAAGCCATCTATTCGAACCAGTATGAATCACTGGCGAGTCAGTCCTTTATTTCTTCTCCATTTGCAGTCGATTCGACTCGGTCCATGTTAGACTTATGCAGCTGTGTGTCTCCATGGTAACAGTGATGATGGATGGGTTTCCATATCATGCCTCCTATTTGCGTGATGCTGTGGCCTTGCATAGGAATTTACAGCCTGCCCTGAGGAACAATTTAAACGGGTTACACTAGATTTGCATGAATTTACGGGACCATGTATTTGATAGTGGTCTTGTGTGTGTGTGTGTGTGTGCGTGCGTGCGTGCGTGCACGTGTATGTGTGACATCCACCTTTGCTCAATTTTTTTTTTCATCCCATACTTGATTATTACATTTCTGAGGTTTTTATGTGAGGTGCAATCTTATTCAGCACAGATCAGGAAAAGAAACAAACAACTTAACAGAATCATATTGACAGAAGGGAAACCGTACTACCTTAAGCCAAAAGACCAATGTCCTCCTGATAGAGGGGTCTGATATGTAATGCTCGTTTACTTGTTAGAGAGAAAAGAGAGAGTTTTCAGTTGGGTGGGTTTTGAGGTTGAAAATTCACATTAGGTTTATAATGGAGGTGTTAAGTAGTCCAGATCACTGTTTGTAGGTGGGCAGAAGAAAGAAGAGTTAAAAGTGTCGTGATGTTGGCCGTTTAAACAACATTATGAAGATGCTACACTAAGGAAGTATAGAAAGCACAAATGTCATACACAGTACTTGCTCCTTGGGACCTTTTGGTTCTATTTATTTTGGGGGGTTTTTTTTTTTTGGCCTCATAAAATATCTTCAATTAAATCTACTGCTTTGCTATAATAATTAGTGTGGAGTTGCTTTCACAGTGCCTACTGTATTTAGTTTTGTCTACCTAGGATCCAATCAGTTAAACCCCATATGCACTCCCTTAAAGTCGTTGTGAAACAAGGTTTAAGTATTTCATTAAATCCGTCATGAATCGATTACCTGAATAGTTGAACGTATGATTCATATAGGCTTTGGGGAGTGTATATTTGAAGTTTGCACAACTGGAGTGTTCAGGCTGATTGGAGTGTTTTTTTTTTTTTTTTTTTTTACACGTTTATGGGGAGCAGTCATGGGTATGACCAAAGCTAAGCGATTTCTAAATACCATTTTAATAGGAACTAATAGATATCCAAAAAAAAAAATTTTAAATTAAAGTACTTAAATAACATTCACCCCTGCTCTTTTTAAATGCTTCCTTATTGCCAAAGGTAGATTAATTAACAAAGTTAAGATTGTGCTTCCATTAGGTTTTTAGCACCTAAACACAACATAAGAACATTGTGAATGAGTGTTTAAAACATCCCCTTTTTTTCTGTGCACCACAAACAGGCAATATATGAGACAATCAGTTGAAAGGGCTTTTAATTTTGCCATAGATTTCTTTTTTCCTAAACAAGCAAAACGTCAACACATTTTTTCCCCAATTAGGAAGAGCTATAAAAATCTATATCCCTTAATTAATTAATTCATACTTGAGGCGTGAAATGTGGACTTGTTCTTAATTATACCAATACTGTTGCTTTCACTACCGTATATCAGGATTTAAGTGATGTAGATAGAGTAGCTTTGAAGTGTTTGTAACATTAACTGATATTTTATTAGTGAATGAAGGTGTGTAGACAAATGAAACGGTAACATTAGATGTTTAAAGGCTGTGTGGAGAGCATATTTATACTGATTTATGAAATGACCTCTTCGTCTTTGTAATGACAAGTTCTGGCTGCTTAAACAAGTTTCTCCACGCAGACCTGATATAAAGCACTTGCTTGTTCAGTAACAAAAAAAGGATGAAAAAATACGCTTTTTGCATCTATCATAAGCTGTAAATGGGCAAATATCTGACCTCTACTTGCAAGAGTACAAATGTGCATGTGTGCAAATCAGATTAGTCAAGATATATTGTAGTGTTTTGCCTGGGAAAAAAAATCTAAATGGGCTACATGACTAAGAGGAAGTCCCTCATGGGAGTTTGATTCAAGCTTATTTACATGTACTTGAGATTGACTTTATCACGTACAATAACTTTTGCTGAGGATTGGTGGAGGGAATTAGTGTGTGTCTAGACAGCACAGGGTGCAATAATGAAGCTTGGAAGTTATTTGCACTGCCAGTTATACTGCTTGTAGTTGTACTAAAAAATATTTATCAAATTTGTCTAGCTAGTCATACCACAACTAGTTGAGTTCGAAAAACAAGTGCCCGTGGAGCCTTTAATTAGTAATGCATTTCATTTTGGTGCAAGAAAAAGTGCTGCTTTCGATTGTATCTTGGAGCAATTTTTGATCTTTGACTTTGATCTTGAGATCTTTGTATGTTTATTAGATAAAAATAATTATTATCCAGCCAAAACAAACTAAAACGTATTTGTTTTAATTCCTCAAATTTAGAAATTTCTTATTGGCGTTGCACTAAAATTGTTGAATTGTTTTATCGAATGTATGCCACGATGGTAGCTGCTTGCTTCAATGTTGGTGAAAATCGTAAATGCAGTAGTTAGCGATTAAATGATTAGCTGGGCAAGTGGAACTTTGGAACTGAACCCTTTCAGAACCTGATAGACTGAAGTTGTGCATTAGGTGTTCTGTGTACGAACAATAAGGGAGCCAGTCAAAGTGACAAGATTTTTTTTTTTTTTTTTTCGTTTTTTGTAGAGTACAATTGGTGAGGGGAGTTTTCTCCCTAAAATCATTTAGTGCCATAACTTTTTTTTCTTTTCTTTTTCCTTTTCCCATTTTGATATGTTTGTAAAAATGTGAATGAATGATTCCTTGGGTTCAGTTTTTGAGTGTGCGTCAAGACCATTACCAAAAAAAAAAAAGACGAACAAAGTTGAAGCTAACATAAGCTACTGTGCCCATTTATATTTTTTGGAGATCCACATAGTGTGTTATTGTAAAATGCCAGTACGTTCACAATCAGACTGTCTAAAAATGCCAGTATATTGGTAACTAAGCTATACTGATGGGCTGGTTAGCTCTTAGTGGAGCTCACCTTCATCTGAAAGCTTTCATGGCTAAGCCATATCTTTTTAGCATTTGCCCTTATCAGTTGAGTAGCTGGATTTGAGTCATTCAGTCAATGGCTCCTTCAAAAACAATATTTTGTAAATGTTCCATTGTAATCGGTAGTTCAAACAAACCACTGATAATTTGAGGTTTATTTCAGAGCAATGGAATTATGATACGCCTTAATTTCATCATTAACTGAAGGGCAAATTTAACATTCACCAAAATGACACCTTTACATAGCTTTTCTTGTTTTATTCTGGATCAGCAAATTGTGCCGTTTAAAGAGCTTGTTTTTACATAATTTTGCTATGAAGGGCCAGCTTTCATTGCCTGTTGACCAAGCTATAATGGTTGCAGTAACATGCAGGCAGCTGGAAACTAGAGTTGTCTAATAATTGTAACCATTTTGTTGGAAAGCAGACTAATTGTAGCTAACTCTGTGTCCTTATTGTATGTCCATCCTTGCATTTTTGTAAACTTTTTATTTTTATTTTTTTTTCTCTCGCAAAGGTATTAATGGCTGATAGAATGTCTGATTTACCTCAGTGGACCTCAGCGTCCTTACTACTTGAAGACACATCCATTTAAGGCAATACTCAAAAGACCCGTTTCGTTTAACCTGTCTCTCTCCCAACTTTTTGCCTTAAGAGGAAACGGTATAGTTCAGCAATCGCAGCACTTGAGAGATTTTGTTAACTTGGGATCTCCTTCCAATGAGATTCATAAGAAGCACACTGTTCTATTGGTTGTTTTGCTGAAAGATGTACCATAATGGCTTCTGGCCTCCATTTATTAGGAGTTTTTTGCACTAGAACATAAAAGAATTGTCTCTCTGTTTAATACATATGTGAAAAATATTTAGCTGTAAAATTTATTTGGATTCGCTAATATTTGACCAACTCTACTCATTCTCCTAAATAAAACTAAAAAAGTACTGGTTTTCACTATTGAATAAACCTCAATTTTCAGAAAAAAAAAATCATTATGGGTAGTGAATGGTAAAAGATTTGGGAATACGTATGTATTATCCAATGATAAATTATTTTATACAAGGCAGAGTAGATACATTTTCTCAGCATTTTTCGATGTCTTCGTTAAAGCATTTAGGTAGTTAATACTTGTGTGATGTTATAAATGCAAATATTTCTAACAACGTAAATAACAAGAGCACAAGATGATGTGCTGTACATAATTCTTCAAGAAGTGTGGTCAGAATTGCCTTGACATGGCAATCTTACCTCATAAACTAGCCATCTCGTGCTATATGTACTGGTACATGAAATTTGGGTGGGCTTTTAGCTACGCATGCTCCGTGTAACTGGAATTCTAAGGTCGCGGTCCGAGGCCTTGAAATGGAAAACGTTGGAGTTTTCAAGGGGTGCTCTTGAACTTGATGATGTCCTTCACCCTGGCTTAGTGTTACTTCATGTTTCTACTCAGTGAGCGCTGATAGTTCAAATTGTAAATCTGCAAGCGAATGATCTAATCAAAAATAGCTGCTTTTTGTTGTTCTTGCCAGCAGCTTGTTTTCATAAGGCTTTTTAGAAGACCACCGAAGCCTGACTCAATGGCTGTTCTGACAGGGCACGTAGGGATCCCTTTAAAAAACATTTTCATATAAAAAAAAAAGCTATGCAGGAATACTTTATTTTATCTCGCAGAGTTGCATAGTGCCACAAGAGATATCCCAAGAGCTTCAATGACTGATCACGGACCTTCAGACGTTCATCTGTAAATCTAACACTGACCTTACTTGCTTGTTGGCTTTGGTTGAGAAAATGACTGCTTAGCGTGGCATGCTGCTATTTCTTTGGAGTCTGTAAGCATCTTCATCTCTTTAAAGTACTACACTTTGTGACGAGTATGTGAGATTGTGCCTTTTGTTATCAAGTACATGCCACAGGGTATGGTCTTCCATTAACACCTTTAGTGAGCCTTATGAATGAACAACTGTTGGAAGTTTCAAAAATAGCCACCATCCACGTGGTTGCGTTTTGAGCCGTCAAAAATCGCGATCAAATTTCTCACGACACCGCAAATGAATAAATAATCGTTGTAAATTGAATTTAACTATAACAGCGAAACATTTGATCGGTTCTAGCTAGTGACCTGTTCAAACTCTGTATGGAAAAAATAAAATAAACGTGTTTAGTTTTACAACGTGTGAACTCTTTAGTGAAGTAGATGTGTGCCGTGTTGTTTTTTGTGTGGTAATGCATTGGAGATTAGTTGTAACCCAGTGTCTTGTAGAATGTTGGCATGACTCCTTTTCTCTATGTTGTATTGACGTCAACGTATCCATCTGAAATGGACTAAAGTGCAATAACTTTTTTTGTGCGCCATAGTATCCTTAAATGAGGAAAATGCCCTCTTACGTCATCCATCGTGTTGTTTTTTCTTTAAGCAGGGTATTTTATTTCAGTTTCAGTTACAAATTTGAACTCCTTTCTGCTTTGCCTCCATAAGTGGCACTTTCTTGTGGAATGTACAATGGACTTAGTGTAAACTGTGATGGGTGTCAGCCTTATCAATTATTATTGCTTACTAGAAAGATGGAATTTCTGTTTGCTCATTGGTTGATTGGTCAGAGAGTGCTGTTTTCCATGTTCCTTCTCCCAGTGCCATGTAAAGTCAGTGTCTGCTTTCGTGGCATGTCAAGCATTTGTGTGTGTGTGTGTTGGGGGGGTGTATAGACCTGTTAATTTACCTCTAATCAATTGATTTGATACCAAAAGCAAAGTGCATTGCCTAGAAATACAGTTTTTTTTGGGGGGGGGGGGGGTTGGTTTGCATTTGAGATGTGATGGTTCTAACTCTGTAACTTGAATGTTGTTGTTATCACCAGGGAAATATGCAGGGTTTGCGTTCTCCCCACACATCATTTGAACTTTGGGCCATATGTTATGTGGTACCAAAAAAAGTTTCATGGATTATTAGATCAGATCTTTACTTTTTATTTTTTTGGTCTGACATCAAGATGCCAAAATTTGTGATTTAATGTCTTCATACGTTTTAGAAAATAAAATAAAAAATGGAACCTGTACCATAAAGAAACATTCCTTCGAATTTCATTGTACAAAACGAAAGTACCGTTGACAACCAATACCTGAAGTCATATGATAATCTTCAGAATACCTTAAGTTGTAACTTACTTCAAGGTCCTTTTGGCTTCAAGCAATCAATGATTTCATATTTGATATCACAGGGAGCACACTGAATAAAGTAATCTAGTATTTCACAACATAGGACCAACGTATGTCTCTGTAGAGATGGCCACTTGATTTCTTTCAAGAACAAGCAATACAAGTATCGAGAGACAATTGTATATTTCTAAAGATTTGTTGGCTCTGGCTGTTTTTGGCCTGGCTATGTTATCTGTGGCACCTTAGGTTAACACCCTCTTCTTGTAACTGAATCCAACATAAGAGATTTCAGTGCTGAGAGAGCCTTATTTCAGTCAAACTGAATGTGAATTGGATGTGTGCAGGATTTGGCCATTTCGAAGCGACTGGCTTTAATCAAGCGGACCTCCTGCGTCCCGTGTTTGAATCCAGTTTCAATAGGACCCGCCGTCTTTAAGACTTTCCAAAAGATTGCTATTACAAAAAAAACAAAAATACTATACAGTGGCTATGTTTCCATTGCCAAAACGCCAAAATACAGGGTTACTGTCACTGCTTCCAAGCTCTGCTTGAACATGCCAAGTATTTGAAACGCATTACAACATGAAAGAAATGTGACCCTGACTTTAAAAAATAAAAAGCCACAAAACTGCACTATTTACTTGAGTATTGAACTCCAAGTCGTTCTCTGCTAATTGTTTCGGCAATGGAAACCTAGTGACTGATCGTGTAGGGCAGCACCCAGTGCGTTTGTGTTGTGTGTGCGAGTGCGACGAACAGGGGTCATATCAACCCTGTATACCTCATCAACATATCTGCAAATATTCTTATCCTGTCTTTAAGTTGAACATGTAAGAGATACCATCACCAGCAGAAGCCTGAGACCATTGCAGGGTCTATGACATCACACCAATTCCGTATCAACCAAGATCACCACTTGCTTGCGTAAAAAAAACCTGCCGCTCCGCTTCAGGCCTGACCCATCGCTGACACAATGCTTTAGATTTAGCCAAACGTGAGGCATTTTAAGTAGCATTATCCTACCTCTGTGTTACAGCTTGTTGCGTTGAAAACTCCACCAATTGTTGACAAATGGAAATGTATATGTATATGGAACAGATATATAACTTCTAACCAACAATCGGTGATATAAGACAACAGTTAGCGTACTTGATTGCGTGTCTGTCTGTGTGTAACATGATAATCGTTAGTGTATACACAACAGAGTACCACTGGAATGTGAAGCCAGACTGTATTATTATTATTTTTTTCAAATCCAACTTCCTCCCCATTATATTTCAAATGATGTCATATGTGTCTTGCCGCTATTGCTTCTTTCATTTTTCTTTTTTCTTTTTTGGAAAAAAAAACAGGGGAAAATATCAGCCTATAATAGCTGGCGTTTACATTCGTGCTCGTTTTTCCCTCCGTTTCGGTGTCTCTTTCACTTACTCTCACTTCTAAATGTTCACTGTGAGCGCTCTGAACTCAAGTTTACAGCTCTTCGTGGTATGTACGTGTATCTGGTCGAGTTCAGTAGAGTGCGTGGTTGGTTGTATGACTTTGGTACTGAAGCAACAACTCAATTTTCTACTGGTGGTGGGGGTTTGAAAGGGGGTTGGTTGGTTTGAGTTATGCACATTTATTCTGTACTAAAATATGGGGTATGTAGAGTTCCCTAGCCTTACACCCTTCCAAAAACACTACGCCGGTCACTGGCTAATTAGCGTTAGCTGTCCACCACCCTGACAACTTTGTACCTTTGTACATATCTGTTTTGGACCTGGGGCACGGGGCTGACTCTGGACAGTCACATGACCCCTCCTAGACCTGAGGAAGGAGAACCCTCACCCTTTCAACCCCACTAAAAGACCTCAAGCCATTCATTTCCTTATGTGACAATGCAATCCTGAAAGCACTTTGCCTTGTTAATTCATAGTATGAGCTTGTGAATGGTTACTTGTTACTAACAGATGTGAAACTCTGTACATGTATTTAAGTAAGAAAGAACATAATCATTTTTAATTTGAGCTTATTAAAAATGAAATGGTCTCTCTGACTTTAAAGACAAAAAAAATCCCATCTGTTTTTGTTAGTCAGGTTCATGAACTGCTGCAGCCAGTAGGTCTTGTCATTCAGTATCGTGGCTTAGAATTGGTAATGTTGAAATAAAATGCTATTGCTACATATAAGTTGTTGTTGTGTGTCTTCTGTTGCACTGAACACTACAGAATGGCAGTATATTGTAACAGTCCTAAATGTTACATGATATCACATCATATAGGAATTTAAACTTTTTTTTTTAAACCGCTTTGGTTGCAGGAATAAGCATCCATATATGACTGACCATATATGTCAAGAAGAGATACATTTTTCACATAACATTAGGTTTTTGTTTAGAACAATTAGATGTTATTTTGCAATAATTTCTTAATTCAGATTTTTTTTTTTTTTTTATATAATAATAATACAATTAACTAATATAACATTACAACCAACAGCCATAACTTTACAGTGGCTATAAATTCTTGAACACATTTGTGCTAGAAACACAAGAAAACATTGTGCTTTTTTTTTTGTTTTTTGACAAAAAAACACCAGCCAGGTTTAATACATCATTAAAAAAGCAAGTTGCAAGACAGATACATACATAATAAAAGGCATACTGGCAACGCAGCATTCAACTCAAAGGACAGAATCTCTCATCAGACCATTCTTCTAGCTGAGCCCTTGAATTTTCTGTAGATGTCATCATTCAGTAAAAAATCCAACCCAACCTCCCCTCCTATTTAAAATTAAGAAATTTAGCTTCGGTTGAGAAGTAGTTGCCCAAGGATGTGTATAAAGGAGTTGTATCTGTATCTCTATTTATAGCAATCCATTTAGTTCACTTTCTTCAGAATATCCACACAGTAGTTCATTATGGGATGAGATATGTCCATAATACTGCTGCTTGCATGGAAATTCTAGTGTGACATCCTGAGGATCTCATTTGGATAGTATTTATTTCCTTAGACTTCTCCCAGGCTAACAGCAATCTGGTCCTCAAAGAGGGCAATGCAAAGCATGATTGCGCCCCCTATCAGCAGGCCTAGACTCTGCAGGAGGAAGCGCTTCAGAGGACCCAGAGATCCAGCATCTCTGTGGAGCATTTCAGGCATCTATAGAAACAGAATCACAACTTTAACTTATATAAAGACATTTTAGTCAATATGACTGTTATGGAATATATTACCTTTTAAAGATAAAAATGAAGAAGTCATAGATTAACATTACTGTAATCAAAATTATTACCATGTCAGCAAGAGCAACATAAAGGAAGACCCCAGCGGTGATGGTGAGAATCCAAGGTGAGTGTGTGGCCCACTGTTTTCCCAGTGCAGTTCCTGTTAAAACGCCAACAAAGCCCAGCAGAGCTGAGATGACGCTAAACACAGCCAGTCCGCGTACAGGCCAGCCTGCAGCTAACGGCACCGCCAAATCACCTGCAGACACAAGCGAAGAAATAAATATATATGTGCAATATTGATCTTTCATAATGAACATGCATAATAGAAATGACTCAAACACACCTAACTCATGAGGAAGCTCATGACAGAAAACAGCAATGGTTGTGCTGAGTCCACCTGTCAGACTCTGAGAAAATGTTCAAGTTAAAAATGTATTATCAGAATAAAAAATAAATGCTTTTGTTTTTTAAATGAAATTTTAATGATCAGTTATAACTTTTATGTACCAATCTGTAAGGTTATGTATCCCATCTCCCATGACCACCATCCATGCCATGCTTCTGATGTTCATCTTCCCTGGTCCAGGCTGCCCATGAGAATGGCCATGCCCTGCACTCTCATTCTGATTGGCTGTTGAGGTACCTATGACAGAGTTCAAATTAATTGATACGTTCCACAATCATTAATGATTTTCTTTTTGATCTGCTCTCTCATGTCTGAAAATAAACATACCCTTCAGTGTATCCAGCTCCCTTCCAGACTGCATCATGTTTCCTTCTCTTTAAATTATGTTGACTGAAGATGGCCTGAAATCACAAACAATATTTCATCTATAGCACTTACCGGTATTACAGAATAATACTTTCTTGAAATTGTGCTTATTTATGTATTTTGTATTACTTACATGGGGCAGGAGGTGCAGGAGGGCATCTCCACATAACGTGCCCACTGCCATGCCAGCCATCGGGCACAGGAATATTTGAAGGACGCAAGGTTGAAGTAGGGGTGCCAGTCCCAGGACAAACAGGGACGGCAGACTGATAACAAAGAGCGCCAAGGAGGCCCATCCTAGTGCTGAGACACAATGACTATGTTTAACCTGCACTATCATGAAAACATAATTGATTCTGATATCACACTTTACACACACACCTCTCAGGAAACTCTCGCTGGTTTTGTTTCCCTGCGACTGCACCTCTGTGTGTCGCAGACATACTCCACTGTCAATCTGGAACAGGAGGGCAGGGCACAGGAAGGTGAAATGGGCAGGAGTGATGTGGGACGCTTGACCCAGGCCGAAGTTCCACAGAAGCTGGGTAACATTTAGACACTGCAGTGAGGTAGTTAGAAATGTGAGGGCTCTGAAATACTCCATTATGATTGGTCATTCAAAGCTTGCACTACTTCAATGTCTCCCTTATCACACTGCAGACTCACTTTCTCTTGTTTTCTACGGTGTGTATCAGTTATCAGTTTTAGTGAAAATTACCTCAGAGGACTTTAAGTGGTAATATTTCTGTACCGTTGCAATGGTAATGTCACTATGGGTCGATGGTTTTGTGCATTGTAATGGACTGTTTATTTCCTTATTAAAAATTTTCAAATATAGCGTATTTTTCAGACTATGAGTCGCACCTGAGTATAAGTCGCATCAGTCCAAAAATACGGCATGACGAGGAAAAAAACATATATAAGTCGCACTGGACTATAAGTCGCATTTATTTAGAACCAAGAGAAAACATTACCGTCTACAGCCACGAGAAGGCGCTCTATGCTGCTCAGTGTAGACTATAGGAGAACTGAGCAGTATAGAGCGCCCTCTGGCGGCTGTAGACGGTAATATTTTCTCTTGGTTCATTTCTCTCGGTTCATGTCAAATTAATTTTGATAAATAAGTCGCACCTGACTATAAGTCGCAGGACTAGCCAAACTATGAAAAAAGTGTGACTTATAGTCCGGAAATACGGTAATACACAGGCAAAACGTAATTTTGCTATAATGAAGCTTGACTTTATTGTATTAAGGCCGTTCACACCAAGAACGATAACTATAAAGATAACGATAAGTATCTCATAATTTAGAAGAAAAAGGCTTCCATACTTAAGTGTGAATTTACATATTGCACATATTGTGATGTAGATGCTAATCCACAGTTGGTGCAGTTAGTCCAGAGAGGCTTCCTCAGTAGTTTAACCAGCAAGATCTGATCAACCAGCATCACCAGAAGATACATGATAGTCAACCAGCTTTGCAGGCTTTTTGCCAGAGTTTTGCAGATATACAGAATCATATCATATTCTGGCTCAGCAGGTAGACCGGCACTGAACCAGCACTAACCGGCTTAAACCAGTCTTCTCAGCAGAGACCTCTTATATGATTATTATCTCTCTCCAAAATAGATGTCTGGTGGTGTCAAAATAGAATGAGTCTGTGTACCTCGCACAGAACAGGAAAGGACAACAGATTGAATTCTACTGTCCAAAGATATCAACAGACCTTTGGTCATGTGATAGTGAAGAGAATTCAGTGGTAGATTTTGTCCATTCGTAACACTCTAACAGGAAGTTTAGGAGTAAATACTCACATTCCCATGAAGGTGTTTCTCTGTCGGATGGTCTGGCAGCGGAGACACATTTTCTTCTAGTTTGTGTCTTAGACCAGGGTTTGGAAAATTGTCCGAGTGACCCCATTCTGCAGGAGATCCACTCATCACTGATTCAATTTGAGGTCTAGGACTGAATATTTGAATGGTTAGTCCTCCGCAAACAATAACCAGATCATCAAATAGAGTGAAATTCCTCTCTGGTTTTGTGGAGATAAAAGGTTACATATTAAAAATTTAACTTCATAGACACAAACTACAGTCAGTGTAAATACGATTGTAGAATGAAAGTGTAGGGAAGATTACAACAATGCGTTAGCCATCTTACCTTTCTTTGAGTGGAGGTGAGTTTGTGGTCCTTTGAGGATGATGATGGTCTTCGTGTGAGTGGGAATGGGTTTGGGGTTGAGAAGAATGCTTCACTCCACCAAGTCGGATCTCCAGGACACTGACCTCCCCGAGACCTAAACTGCCAAGCAGCTTCTGCAGACCCTCATAGGTCAAAGTCCCATTGTCTCCATACTGAAGGAACAGGCGTTGCAAGTAGTAGCCCTTGAAAGAAGATCAGATCTAAATGACTATTTTACCAACAGACATCATTTTCAAGGTCCACACATGGCAGTGTCTTAATGATAGTGCTTTCAACATATGAACGAAAACTACAACTCTAACCTAGTTAAATTTGATTGATTGCATCAGTCATTGTTGATAAGATTTTTGCACTGGATCTCTTTGTGTTTTGTAAAAACCCCTTTAAGGAATGTGGTAGATCTACTTTACCAGACATGTAGGGACGAGTAAATTGTTGATTCTCAAAGACAAGCGGCAAAAACAATCTTTGGTTACTTAAACGTTATGATTTGACAGACTCATCCAAATGTACCCGCTCTTCAAAAGCATCCTCTAAGTGTTCTTGTGAAGATTTGACTTGTGTGCTCTCTTTCTTGTTGACCTGAACATGTGTTGCCAGTACGAGGATGGCTGGTATCATCACACAAATCATACAGTGGTAGAGCGGAAGCTTGAAGCTCAGAGTTGTCCTTTGGGAAAATAAACATGACTAATTTTAGCATGTGGGCCTCAGCATTCAATATAACACAATATTTATTAAACAAGCATTTCTTAATCAATCCCAATTACATTTATTACTAAATAAATGATGATCCATACTGTAAAAATCATGAGTGAGACCTCTTGAATACCTCACGTTCCTTCTAGATAGAATGAGACTTAAGGGAGACAAAACTGAGACTTGCTTAAGTTTGCTCCTGCTCCTCAGATGATTCCTCTGAGAAAATAATCCTACTCTCATGTGTTTCTCCTAAAGTCTAGAAGAAATCTCAACAATGTCTCAAATTTCCCAAGAGACCAACATCTGCATTCAAAGGTAAGGTATATCTAATTACATTGCATTTCCTAGAAACATACAAAACATTCTATGCTATCTGATCAGTATATAAAAATTAAAATTTAAGATTAAGACTCTTAAATCAAAAGCGTACAGAAAGCACATTTCAAAGTCGAGCAAAGTGTGACCAAAATGCTCTTAAGCCCGTTACATGATCTCCAGTATCGTCTCCGTATCCTAGTGTTTAGGAATGAAGCATGGCTCATTGTTTTATGACGAGGAGGTTAATGTTTCACCAGCAGACAGCTTTAAGCCTATTGGAGATCACATGACTGGAAAGGCATTGATCAACTTACCTCATGACTGTTTGATTTACATTCAACACATTCTCACTTTTATCCTGTCAAATGTAAGTATTGGCCCACTGCAGCCCTACTTTGGCATGCCCAAGTAAATTAATGTTGTAGAGATGACAGACAGACAGACAGATTAGAAAGATAGATAGATAGATAGATAGATAGATAGATAGATAGATAGATAGATAGATAGATAGATCATATATAGATAGATCTATATATAGATGTGTGTGTGTGTGTGTGTGATATGTACATCAGCTAGGCTTGCTCCTCCACACACACTCTGTCCTGTAGGCGCAGCAGCAGATTCAGTCTGACTTCATCCGCTCGGCTCAGGAAGAGAAATCAGCCATCTAACAGATCACTGCAAATATCACAGGCTCGAAGTCCAGAAATAAAACCAAGCTTTGGAGGAATACCGCGATCGACGGGAACAGGTATTATAGTCAAGCTGGGTGCTTTTCAACGCTTTATTTATGTCGACTTGTAAAATTACCGGATGGTAGCACAAACTTGAGGCAAATACAGGGACGAATCTTGAACACAAGACGTTATTTGACCAGAACAGTATTTAAATGACATTTACAGTTTTTTTTAGTGGTGGCTAGAATTTGTAATGTGACATTCATGGAAGTGTTGTGCAATGTTTAGATCAAAGCTGCTCTTTCGGCATGCCTCAGCTAACATTAACCTTAGTTGGATTTCGTGCTAGTTAGCCACGCTAGCTTCTCAACATCGACGCATTCACTTTAAATGGATTTTACAGTGAATAAAAGAGATTTAACAGATTCATTCATTTTAATATAAAAAAAAACTCGAACTCAGTAAGGAAGGCCCGTGGCTGTGATGATTTTGTTGGTTGTATTTATACAGCATCGTTAGCGAGCTGGCTAATGCTAAGCGCCTATTCGCTCAAACACATCAGTAGACGCGTGTTTCAGGCTGGCATGAGCTTTTTTTTCATCGCCAGGAGGTTTAATAGCCGTACAGATGTTTGCAGCTGTTTTGTCATGTCCTGTCTGGTCAGAAGTACAGTTAGCTTGTCTGTCTGAATCCAGCGTGACATTGTATTCATATTCATGGCTGTCTGTCTGTCTGTCTGTAATGTATCAATATGCATATTGTTTAAATGGCTACATCTGTACATTTAACATTAACCCATAAAATTATTCCATATTATATGCTGCTGAGAGACAGGACTGCAATGTCATGTTTATAGACATTTTTGGTGCAGAAACACACATACACACACTCATATATGTATGTATGCATGTGTCTGTGTATGTAGAGAGAGAGAAAAACAGCCACCATTTTGCAGCATCAAAACTATTATGTTAGAATATTATGGTCTCATACTTTATTTAGGGGTTTGTCAGATGTGTCATCCAATACGTGGTCCAAAAATAAACGTAACAAAGCGCTTTGGACACTGTTAAACGTGAGCCAGCTCAGCAGTGCACTCCTGGATGTGCTCTTGGTGATCATGCATCCGTGCCACTAAAACCAGATCTTTACTGAATGAAAGCAAGGAACGCCATCTCTAAAATGGGGGTTGAGGGGAGAACGTGCTATAACACCCACACCCCATCGTCTGCTTAGACGAGCTAAAATTAGGTCACCACGAGCCTACAGGGACACAACACCACCCCTCACAGAACTGTTATGAATCTGAAGAGATGCTGTGTCTACATAACGCAGCCCCCTTTTTTCATTTGGATTTTAAATGCAAATTTAGAGCATTGATCTGTGTACTAACTCCAGCCTTCCCCATCTTGTTTTTTTATGACTTATTAGATTCCAAAGAAACAATTTAGTGCTGCTGGATAAAGGTGCTTTATTTATATCACATGTCTAATCCTTGCTGACTACATCTGCTTTGTTTCAATAGGCTGTGGAAAAGTCTCAGGTTCGCACACACCATCCTGAAAACACAAGTTATTGTGATTCCACTGAGTGAAAACTCATCGCGATGCTAGGGTGTAATGGATGGTTACCAGGGTGTTGCTAGTATAGTGTGTACTGGGTGGTTACTTACTGTCAGCCCAGCCACAAGCCTCTATGATGATTTGGTCCCTATACATAGCTAAAAGTAATTTTGTAGGATTTTTTTTTTCGCCTGCCAGGCAGACTCTCTACTGGATGAGCCACATTTGAGTCATTGTTTCTTAATTGCTCTCGAAGCTCTGCCTACTGATGGGCACACAAATATATATTGCAAAATTCTCTCACTTCATTACACGTCATACTGTCCAGCCCTGTAATTGAGTGTGCTTGTGTAGCTTCCACCCATACATCGTCAGGCTCTTAAATGAGTCGGCTCTTAATTCGATTACAATGCATCAATGTATTAATGGTTTTGGATTTCCACTGAAGAGACAAAGTGGGAGGAAAAAGCATCCGTAAGCTTAAATGATGACGAACATAGTATTCAAAACGTCTTGAAATGGGAATGGCCTAATTGACACTAAATACGCCAAAGTTTTCTGAAGCTTCCAGGAAATGTTTCAGACAGGCTTTTTAATACTTAATTAAATAGTATTGAAATAAACAGCAGTGCATTGGTTGCATCATAATGGATGTCTTGTCTTGTTTTCTCTTTCTTAAGGGGGATGTTCAGCCTTGCATCGTAAGGAAGATCGCCTTGTCCACCTGACACATGAGGAGGACTCATTGTACAGGGATCATGAGGGCTGTGCTTTCGTGAGGTATGAATGTACATTTCTTTGTTTCACATGATACAGTAGAAGAGAAAATGTCTTGTACTTCTTTAATGCTACTATTATATAATCACTCAGATCATGCATATATCATAGAAGTTAATGCATTTTAGTCTGGTTTAAAGCTTTTCTGTTCTGTGGTATTAAAAGGTCTGCTTTCTGTCTGTCCTAACGCAGATGTAATTCTGTATAGGTGTTAATAAAGTAATGATTTCCACCATAAAATCTGGTTCACTTTGGAGCGTATACTGGCTAATAGGAAAAAGGCTTTATTTGTGGTCTAGGAATGAGTTTATCCTAAAAAGCTAATACCAAAACAGTAAATTGGCAGTGAAAACACTCAAATTTATTCAGATTGAGAAAGGTATGTCGATTTTGTGATAAGTCTTTAAGTAGTGATTATTCTGAGTCTACTTCCATTGTATGTTTACTTGCAACAAAATGATAAATAATACAGTAACAAGCTATCATGGTGTATTTAATGTTAAATATACAGCTAAAGGGAAGTTGATTTTGGTTGTTATGGAAAAATAGAAACCGACTGACAAAATGTCTTGATGCTTGTCACAACTGGTTAGGACAAAAACCTATTGTTCTTGTTTTTATCATATCAGACCTGGTTTTGGACACTTTACTGTTTAATGATCGCCTTTCTAGTTTGCAGTTTCTCAAAATGAAGTCAGGAAAGAGGTGAAATTTTTCTATTCTCGCATTATTCATCTTAATGCAATCTCTAGGCCACTCAGAATGGTTTCCTATGATGATAGGGGTTCTAAGTGGGCTGCAACACTTCAGAGTGGACCCATATTTCTTTAATGGCGCATTTGTAGTCTCAGCATACACACAAACACACAGCCATTGCATTTTTCACTTGAGAGAGCTGTGTAGACCTAGTGTCTCTACAAAGAACAAAAAGAAGGTCACCTTTTTGCAGGAAATGCGATTATGTTACGTCTGTATTGTAGTGGGACATTGAGTTCCTCCATGGTCAGCTCAAAATGCCATGTTCATTAAACCTCTATCGGTTTACCTTTAGTGCTTCTTAGGAGTTCTGAAACCTACGTTTTAAAGCATCATCGACATGCTCCTGGCACAAAGACCCAAAAAGCAAAGTGAAAGCTGTGCCTTGGTTTGGCCACATTTTAAGGCTGCGTCACCAGTGGCCATCGAATTGAAGTATTGTTAAAAAGTTCAATCTGATTTATTAATTAAATTGTTCCCAATATTTGTTTGAACATGTGCTGCTCTTAATCATGTAGTGCATTTATGATTTTGATTATCCAGAAGATGTGCATCTTATTATTTTATCATTTAACAAATTTGACATTTTCACACCAGCTGTTTAAAAAAAAAAAAAAAAAACTGAAAGAAACTCCGATAATACATTGGTTGAAATCCTTTTGAAGCCTGCTTTCACGGTTCTTCTATTCTTGTGCTGGTTTTAGTGTTCAGAAAAATGGCCAGCAAAGGCTGTAAGTTTTCAGTTTCATTCTGTTGTACGTCCAGTTCTTCTCATGCATCTCTGTCTCAGAGGCGATTGGCAGGCATTTGATTGAGTTCTCTCAACACACTCTTCCTGCCTGCTTCATTTCAGATATCAAAGGTTTCTGGTAATGTGCCATGGGGTACGACGTCACCAGGTTCCAGGGAGAGGTGGACGAGGATCTGTTATGTCCCATCTGCAGCGGGGTGCTGGAGGAGCCAGTGCAGGTCCATATTTATTTTCCATTCAACTGCAAAATTCTAGAACACCCTGAGAAAGTGACAGAGGCTCAGCCTGTGTCACGACATTATGAGTTTGCAGTTATTAGATATCATTGCTTCATTGTGTGATTTCTCACAAGGGTACGAAATTGATTTTTTTATAAAAAAAAAAAAAATAAATAAATAAAATGGTTAGGGAATTGAGGATATCTACAGGCTATATATTTCATACAGTGAAGCGTATACACACAATGTTAAATTTATAAAAATAATAAAAAATGGTAAAAATATGAATACAGTTATTATTTCTTAAAATTAGTTAGTTATTTTATTAATTAATAAAAGAGTAGAATTATTATTATTGTTAAATTAGTTATTATTAATAAATACAATAAAGTTGTATTATTATTATTGGTAAAGTTAGTTATTTTATTCTAATTTTTATATTATTTAGAAATGAATGTCTTTCCCAATGGATTTAATTTGCTATTGTTTTCCTTTTTTAACATCAAAACAAATACACAGTGCAAAATGTCTGAAAAATGCACTTCAGCAAGAAAAGTCTATAGGCATTGAGTTCAGGTTCCACCCTGATCAATCTGTCTGTTCTCTCAGGCCCCGCATTGTGAGCATGCATTCTGTAACGCCTGCATCACACAGTGGTTTGCACAGCAGCAGAGCTGCCCTGTGGACCGCACTGTGGTGACTCTTGCCCATCTTCGACCCGTTCCCCGCATCATGCGTAACATGCTTTCCAAGCTGCAGATCTCCTGTGATAACGCCGGCTTCGGATGCACGGCCACCCTTCGGCTCGACCAGCTGCAGTCACATCTGAAGGGCTGCGAGCACAACCCCAAACGACCCGTCACATGTGAAGAAGGCTGCGGGTATCTACCATAGTCATCTAGTTCTCACTTAGCCCATGTGCTGTATGGATGTGTTTGACTGTAGTGCCATGGTTTACTGCTTTTTCAGTGTCTTCTTCAGCTCTGTGTCAAGCTGTTTTTTTTAATGCACCATGTGTGAACAGCCCTTAATTGTCTTCAATGACCGTTTGACATTTTAATCACATTAAGTTTTTACTCTCCAGGCTAGAAATGCCCAAAGATGAGATGCCCAATCACAACTGTATTAAGCACCTACGCAGTGTGGTGCAGCAACAGCAGACCAAGATTGCAGATCTAGAGAAGACTGCAGCTGAGCACAAGCACCAACTTGCAGAACAGGTCAGATCAGTGGTTTTTTTTCTTTATCACGTAAATATCCCTGTCACTGTGATTATTTGTAATTATTTAACATTTATGGATTCTCTGCCCCGATCAGCACACAGCACAGGTTGTTAATATTCTTGATTGACTTCTGTTATTCAGAAACGTGACATCCAGCTCCTGAAAGCTTACATGCGAGCAATACGCAGCGCTAACCCTAACTTGCAGAACCTGGAGGAGAGCATAGAGTACAATGAGATCCTAGAGTGAGTGATGTTCTTTTCCTAAAACTTTTAAAGTCCATATGATTTCAAGATAAGTTTAATGGTTTAAAATATTTATACAATTTATAGATATATATATATCACACACACAGTAATATTGTGAAATATTATTTAATTTATTATAACAATTGCAACCGTTTAAATTAAAACCATTGTGCTGTTTAATATTTTTGTGATAATCTTTTTTTTATGACTTGAAAGTTCAAAAGAACAACATTTATTTGAAATAGAAATAATTTGTCTCTTTTTACACTTTTCATCAGTTTAATGCATCTTTACTAAATGAAAGTATTCATTTCTTAAAAATTACTGACACCAAACTTTTGAATATTAAAGTTATATATGCATTTGTAAATATACTTAATATATATTGTGTATATATACATATATTTATTTATAATATTTTTGTAAAAAGAATAAGGCTAAGGCCATATGCCTAGTTATTTATATTGTGCAGTGGATAAAATATCAGTCTACTATGTAAACAATGAGTATGTAAATTGCTCTTGAAAACTGGTTCATTACTGTTGAGTAAGTAATAATGCTAATCCCATAATTGATCATAAGATGACTTTCTAACGAACTACTCTTGTTTGGTCACAGGTGGGTGAACTCTCTCCAGCCCGCTCGCGTGACCCGCTGGGGAGGAATGATCTCCACACCCGACGCCGTCCTCCAGGCCGTCATCAAACGATCGCTCATAGACAGTGGATGCCCATTGTCAATCGTGAATGACCTCATCGAGAACGCCCACGAGCGCAACTGGCCCCAAGGCTTGGCCACGCTGGAGACACGGCAGATGAACCGCCGGTATTACGAAAACTATGTGGCCAAGCGCATTCCGGGGAAGCAGGCCGTGGTGGTGATGGCCTGTGAGAACCAGCACATGGGTGAAGATATGATTCTGGAGCCGGGGTTGGTTATGATCTTCGCTCATGGTGTTGAGGAGATCTTATAGTGTGTACATAGGTGGGTGCCAGAGACTGAATTTAATCTCCCCTCTAAAAAATTCTCAGTTCATCCCTCTAAAAATATCAAGACTTTTTTGGCAGTCGTTACCTCAAATTTTCAGGAAGGCCACAGGCAGAGATGTTCTCCGCTCGTGGACCTCCAGCATTCCCTGTTCTCTTTGCCTTAAATGGACATTTTTCCAAAAGTGGACCCTAATGACAAAAACCAACTTGAAACATTATCAGGGACGATGGTACACGTATGTTTTAGCATTAACATTGAAATCAAAAGGATTTGAAGTGATGTCTAATTTCCCCTTTAACATTTATTTCCCTCTTGACAGCAAATATACGTCACTCACAGCTTCAGACAAGTTAAGGTTCTTGTAAATACAGATGATAAAGAAATATAGACAAATATATGTTCTTGTTCTACTAGAGTAGTGGACTTTTTTGCTGTCTTCATCTCAGTTTGCGATTTAGAGTAGAGTGTTTTAACTACCATGGATCTCCGTGATGTATTTTGTTTTTTGTTTTTTCAATAGAGCTATGATGAAAGTTTGGTAGATAAAGAACTCTGCTCGGTGGTTGCACTGTGTGGTGATTGGAAAAACAAGATGTCATGAATCTCGTTTCGTGAAGATGTTTGTGGAAAGAGTGATGCAAAGGATGTATCTGATGGAAACCAATGACTGATTTGATACCTTTTATTCTACGCTTTCTTTTTCAATTAAATCTCCTCCAGAATTGATCATTTTATTATTTTTTTATTATTTTCTAAAAGCATCTCTGGCTATTAAACTATTAATCAGAACCAGATTTTTTTTTCTTTAAGCCGGTCTTAGTGACCTCAACGTTTTTTTTTTTTTGTAGATTCACCAAATGCAAAACCAGAAATGATGGATGAAAAGCTTGTGAATCGAATATGAAGTATAAAAACATTGTGAAAAATGACCAAACTACAGCTGATGTAAAACATGTCTGCGTGATCTCCTGCAGATGCTCGACCATATCAGGACCTGTTTACTGTGGTTTACATCAGAACCGTTTTTTATCCATCATTTGCCACAGCACCTCTTGAATTTCAAAGAATAAAGAGAGTTGGAACGGTTGAATGTTTGTGTATATTGTGCAGTTGACTCCTGGATAAGTAGTTTAAGAATTTATTTTGCATATTTTCCAACCTTATTTGTACATAGTTGATTATATAATCAGTTACGTTTCTGTTGTGCGATATTTGTCTCTGCAACCAAAGTTTTATTGTGTTGTGTGCACATCGTGCTTGCTTTGTTGTTTGTTGTCGTTGCACGGATGCCGAAATTTAAGTGCAGCCAATAGCAGCGATTCTCAAATGTATCTTCGGAGCTATTGTGTGTCATCTGCTTCAGTGTTACATAGACCTGAAAGCTAATTTTGTTGTTTACATTAGCTTATTTGAAAATGTTGTTTAATAAGAGCTGGAAACTATTGACCCAGAATGTTTAACTCAGCAATATTCATCCAGGTCTATGTCAATTAGGAAGAAATGTCTGTGAACTTTGCCTTATCACACTACATTCGATACTTTCGTCACGCGGCTTCTCTGAACATCGTCTCGCAATCACACCCAGAAGCTGGAGAGATTAAACACGACCCAATGTGTTTCACTTCTTGGTTCTGATGGATCTTATCCCCTTCCGTATCATTCTTGAAATAAAAGTTCCCTTTTTTTGTGTTTGATTTGAGACCGATGCGTTATCGCTTATTCGACATTCAAGACTTTCTTGACTCTCAGGTTTTATCATCTGATGTCAGGGATGAAATGTTCAGAGCTCATGTTTCCCGCTGCAGCATTGTCCGTGGATGTGGCATTCTTCTGTTTGTTTGTTTTGGTCTTTTATTCTTGCTTTTGTGTTGTGGGTTACTGACAGAATATGAATAAATATCATTGATTTTGCAATACGACACCGGTGTCTTTGTCTTTATTATTAATGCAGCAGCAGGAACTTCTTGTTGGTTGTGTTTAATGTTTAAAAAAATGCCCAGAGAAAGAGCATACTTCCTCATGTTTTTGATGTTTTTCCTCTGTTCTACCACACAATGTCACTAAAGTGCAATTTATTTGTTAAATTGAGCAGTCCATAGAGTTTTCAAATAGTTCTGCTGCCATATACCATCATTTTCAGCTAAATTAACTCTTATTATTGCTATTTGGTGACTGTGGTCCCTTCTATCTGCTGATCTTGGTTCAGTGTTTTGAGGCCAAACACATATTAATGTGCATGCAGGAATAATCCTCCTGTTGTTGGAATTTTCTTTGACCAGCCCATAGCCACTAATACTGCAAGTCATTTTAATCCAGCCCATTATAGTACTAGTGAGGATCGGAATGTCAACTGGTTCAAGCATTACCAGCTTCTGCTCAACACGAAATACACTGACTACTCTCTTTTTTTTTTGGGTAATAACATGATCTTATGGTTGTGTGTGTATTGCATGTACATGATGTATGCAATATCTTTCTATTCATCAATCTAAATGTCCGTCTGCCTGTTGCTCCATCCATCAATCTAGTTAGGATTTCATTTTGATATATATAAAAAAAACTGTTTTGTTTAATGTCTCCCTAATAAATGAAGTGGTCTGTAATCCCTTTGAAAAAAAAAAAGTAAGGATTTGATTGGAGCTTTTACAATCTGGTACCACAAATACCTGTATCAGATAATCAAGCACTTGGCAATCAAATATATTGCAGCTTAATTATGTGATAACTGTTAAAGCAATTGCACAGTCTAAAAGTACATATATAATTATAATAACTAAGATGCCAAACATCATACTCATCTATATATCTATCTATCGATCACTAATGTTAGTGTGCTCGATAAGAAGCAGTCCATACACACGCACAGCATCTGATCAAAGTGCATCACTCAGTTCAGACACGAGAGCGGGCGGTGCTGTGACTCTATGGGAGAGTCACTCACAGTTAGGCGTGTTCACTTCACTGTCAGTTCTCCACCGGACAAACACAGCTTAACGCTTTCTCACAGACGAAGCTGGATCTGCCTCCGTCGCTACTTCTTTCTGAATTTTCTAAGCGCTGAAGCAGTTTTCGAAGTGCATCTGACTGGCGATTTGGCTCTTGGCGTCAGACAGAACTACTAACCGGGTGCTACACACCTCAAGATATTAAGGTAACGTCAGTGTTTATTTAATCTTGTGGTAAAACGAGTGAGTTTTAGAGAAGTGACAACCATTTGAACAGTAACAGTGATTTTGTACAGTGTTGCGTGTTTTTATGCAATATTTAATTTGGTAGCGACTCATAAGGTTGTGTATTAAACCTCTGACTCGCCAAACAGTATGTTCGAACGTTTGTATCGATGCCCAGAATGCTGTCTAGTTAACGATGGGAATCGAGAGGAATTCAATGATTCTAAATTCGATTCGTCTCGGCAAGTTCGGTTCCATTTAGAATTCCTTTCGTTTAGTACTTTGACGAACAATATCTAACATCCCAACATTTACCGCCCTCAACAGTTGTTGGCAAATGATAAGATAATTTCTGGTTTCAAAACATATCTAACAAATATATTTCCACAAAAAGAAATTACAAATGTTCATGCGAAAGGTGTTGTTTACATGCCTTTTAAATGGCTTTTCACATGCTTTTCTAGAGGCACAAGTATGGAGTGAGTTTTGATTCTTTATTACATGCGAGAAAATAAAAGATCTGAGAGAAAAAAAAAAGTTTGAGAGAAAAAGTTATCACACTGATAGCAAAAAAACATTTCATGAGAGAAAAAAGAATATTTGAGAGAAAAAGTTTTCATGCCAATAGCAAAAAATAATTATATTTGAGACTAAAAAAAGTTTTGAGAGAAAGTATTTTCTCATAGAACATAAAAAAATATACATTTGAAATTTTTTTAATTATTTCTGAGAAAAAAAATCTCTCTCAAAATACTTTAAAAAAAACTCTCAAATATATATGTTTTGCTATCAGTGTGAAAATATTTTCTCCATAAAAAAAATATTTCTCTCGAAACGCTTTTCTTTGCTCTTGATGCAATTTCTTGCTCTCGTGTCAGGATTTTGCTTTCACTGCGAGAATTGTGTCATGGGCGGGGCCACGTTCCTATTGGCCAGTCGGGTGAGCATCGTCTTGTCTTGGGAGTCGAACTGAATCATTACACCATTGTTCGGTTCACCTGCATAGATGCCGCCTCTGCCTTATGGCTAGTTAAGTTGAGCACGGACACTCCAACGTTTGGGCAAGATGATGACACACAGCTGGCTGAGCAAGTTCAGTATCACTTAAGATTAAACATTAAAAAATAGCACTCATATTCATGAATGAATGAATGTGTATTATATTATTTGCTTGCTAATCGCTAGTAAAGCTAACCAGCCATCATGCTAGGTAAACTTGCAAACTCACCTGGTTTATACTATGTTTAAATCAAATGCCAAATTAATGTTTTGATTTAGATAGTTTCACGCCTTATTTAGTGAGTAGTGAGCTAGTTTCTACCTTTGCACTTGCTAGCCTCAAAGCACCTGAAGAGTAACTGCTTGTTCATACAACCTCCCGTACAACTTTCAACTAACGTTAGTATGCATGGAAGGTGGCAACCCTACAACTAGCTAACGTTAGACAATGATTGATATACCGTTTGAAAGATTTAAAAGAAAAAATTATTACCAAGACAGTACAGGCACAAACATATTTGTGGGTTGCTAATGTAAGAGTTAGTCCTAGACCTGCAATTTACCTTGTCAGCTCTAGACCTCGGCTAGATGGTAAAAAATATTTAGAATAAGCCCCGTGTAGCTGAGTTTGTGAGCTATACATGCAGTGTAGCTAAACATGTAGTGCAACAACCATACAAAGACTATTTTAAACAAAACTAGGTGGGACACTTTCAAACGGTATATCAATCACTGCTCACTACTCACTAAATAAGGCGTGAAACTATCTAAATCAAAACATTAATTTGGCATTTGATTTAAACATAGTATAAACCAGGTGAGTTTGCAAGTTTACCTAGCATGATGGCTGGTTAGCTTTACTAGCGATTAGCAAGCAAATAATATAATACACATTCATTCATGAATATGAGTGCTATTTTTTAATGTTTAATCTTAAGTGATACTGAACTTGCTCAGCCAGCTGTGTGTCATCATCTTGCCCAAACGTTGGAGTGTCCGTGCTCAACTTAACTAGCCATAAGGCAGAGGCGGCCTCTATGCAGGTGAACCGAACAATGGTGTAATGATTCAGTTCGACTCCCAAGACAAGACGATGCTCACCCGACTGGCCAATAGGAACGTGGCCCCGCCCATGACACAATTCTCACAGTGAAAGCAAAATCCTGACACGAGAGCAAGAAATTGCATCAAGAGCAAAGAAAAGCGTTTCGAGAGAAACATTTTTTTTATGGAGAAAATATTTTCACACTGATAGCAAAACATATATATTTGAGAGTTTTTTTTAAAGTATTTTGAGAGAGATTTTTTTTCTCAGAAATAATTAAAAAAATTTCAAATGTATATTTTTTTATGTTCTATGAGAAAATACTTTCTCTCAAAACTTTTTTTAGTCTCAAATATAATTATTTTTTGCTATTGGCATGAAAACTTTTTCTCTCAAATATTCTTTTTTCTCTCATGAAATGTTTTTTTGCTATCAGTGTGATAACTTTTTCTCTCAAACTTTTTTTTTTCTCTCAGATCTTTTATTTTCTCGCATGTAATAAAGAATCAAAACTCACTCCATACACAAGTGCATGACTCTAAATATTAAATACAAATACTAAACCAACAATATAACGTATTTCATTCTTAATCAATGTGTATCTCAAATTAAGCTGTCATATGAACAGTCAATAACTCATGATGTTAATATAACATGACGATGAAATGATTAAGTTACGGTTCAGTAAATGGGTGATATATCAATGGTTGCTCCTGTTTCGTAAGTGTTTTTGATTTCCCAAAAGAATCGGCTCATAAGATTCATTCTTTTGACAATCAGTCAGCACTGGTTGCGCTCTATGTTTATTATTCATTTAAAAGAACCGGCTCATAGGAGTCATTTGTTAGGGAATCGGACTACTGTTCGCTGTACGTTTCGGACTGTAAATTCAGTAGTAGTATTGCGGTGAATAGTGCAGGAAACATCGTCTAAGTTTTTTAGCACGCCGTTCTATATAAATGCATGTTAAAATGAAAATGATTTATGGTTTAGGTCGTCCTAGTTAGCTTAAGTTAGACAGCCATCTAGATTTTGAGACAGCCTAGCTCAGTCAAGTTTTGTAATGTACAGACCTATTCTATTTTTAATTGTACTACTTAACTGCATTTTGGTGGTTTTCCTGTTTGCTTCGTCGGTTGTTTTGTCAGATGTTTTGTTATTCTCTTTCACCGAACTATACTGTGGATCCTGAGTCATACTGTACTTTGAAATGCTTGGAAATTTAAATAGCCTATCACTTAAAATAAGTTCTTCTTATGTATCATTGTATTATTTGACACATTTCTCTCACCTGATTTAATGCTTGTTGCATTCTCTGGATTTTTTCTCTTGTTTATTTTACGGTTATCTTCACTATTGCTGATTATCTGAATGCCTGCATTTCATCTAGACTCTTAATAATACAGAGTTTATGTACTGTATGTTGCTGCCTCATTACTCTGCTATACATTTAAAATAAATGATAAGAACGGGTATTGGTATTGGCGTTTTGGTTTTAGGACAACTTTGATGAAAGCTGACTTTTATTTTATTTATTTTTTATACTAAATATTGTATTTTTTTCACTAAAAGTATAGGATTTTATTAAATTATTGTGCACACATGATTTTCGTTTGTTATTTTTCTTTATAATGAAGCTGTCTGTATTAAGTAGATGGTGTGTAACATACAAAAAAGGGATGATCAGGTCAACGCACATTGAGGTGTAGAAATTCTACACTAATTAAAAAAATTGTGCTGGTATCGGATTGATATCAGTATTGGCAGATACTCAAAATTTTTGGTATTGGATCAGGATCAGTTCTGAAAAAGTGGTATCGAGTCAGCCCTAATATTTGTAAAAGACTGGATGCCATTTGTCACATTTAGGGTCAAAACGTGAGTCTAACCTAACCCTTCTTGTTTTTCCACTCTTGTTTCTTCTGTTGTGACCAAAACTTATCTGTCTCAGTGCAACATACATATATTTTAGTTTGTGGGTTTGTATCTCTGACTCATTTGAAAGCCTATGCTAAATTTGAGGATTTTTCTGAAGAAATTAAAAGTCCTCATTTAGTCCCACATTCTCTCCAGAGCTCTTGGCTTAGCTTACCTGATAATGGTCGGTTTACTGTTTTTCCAGTAATCACCTGCTTTAATAACTCATGAGCCAAGCAGTGGAAAAACTGGACTCAGGAATCGCCCATCTTTCCTAAAGCTCAATCATGATCTAACCATGTTTATGCGACAGAAACAGATAAAGGTCTTGCTTTGAGAATGAATATTCATTTTACTACAGATTTCCTCGTTTTTAACATGGCAAGTGGTAAGTACTTAATAATCTCTAAAAAAGTAAGGGAACAAAAGCGTCTCTGTTACCTATGGTAACCCTCGTTCCCTGAAGGAGGGAATGGAGACGCCACGTTGATGACCGACAAATTGGGATATCGCTTCGATAGATCGATCTACTTGGAGTGTAAACTAAATGAGCCAGTGCACATTGGCATGCAATTATTGCATCCATCTGCCGCTGATCACAGCATGAGTATAATAAGGCAGCAGGTGCAATGCATACCAGGTTTTCGCTGAGGAGCTGAGACTTTGATCCGGCGGCTCAGCAGTGGTACAACAACCGTGGTGATGGGACCAGACGTCTCCCTTTCCTTCTTCAGGGAACGATGGTTACCATATATAACCAAGAAGAATTGGGATCCCTACCAAAGCACCATGGGTGCTGCCCCTTCCAGTGACCTGTGCGAACCGCCTGCACCCCTGTTTGGTGTAGGCCAGGACTTGGAACAAGTAGTTCCACTCACCATTGTCAAAGCACTACTAAACTAAATGAGATGGATAACACTGGGAAAACGTACCCGTTCCACTGGGAACAGGGAGGCTGCAGAAGCCCCATCCTTCCCAAAGGTGTTTTCAGAAGCAAATACACATATAGCATCTTTTTAGGTGTATATAGAGAAATTGGAGGTGATTGTAACCCTCTTGGAAGGCTGAAGTCTGCCGGGGAAACATAGGCTCTAAGGCTATACATATGAGTACCACTTAGGTCTCAATATGGGACCCATCCTTCCACGGTTCTCACAGATTCATCATGAAGTCCTGGTGCCAAGGTTTCTGCCGCGTCTTGCTGCCGAAGGTGATGGAGGATCTCAACAGGGTATTAAATACTCTGGAGCAGTTTTAGCAACCCGACACTAACCAGGGCCTCTCATGGCCACTACCCTTTTGAGGTGAAAACACAGGAGGATACTGGCTATAGAATCTAGCGAACATGTTCCACAAGCCAGCGCCCATGAGGCTGCAACACTCCTAGTTGTGTGAGCTCGCAACCTGAACAGACAGGGCAAACCCCTTTGCCTGATAAGCCTTGGTGATGGCATCCACAATCCAGTGGGCCATCCTCTTCTTAGAGACAGCATTCCCCATCTGCCATAATGGATAAAGAGCTGATCTGAGGTCCTGGAGCTTTGTGTCCGGTCTATGTAACCTCTTAATGTTCGGACGGGACAGCGCATGTAGCCGGGCTGGTGCATGTGTGTGTTCACTGCTGTGTGTGTGCACTTTGGATGGGTTAAATGCAGAGCACAAATTCTGAGTATTCTCTGTATGCCACGACACTCACTAAGGAACCTGATGACGAGGTCATGCTTACCCAAAGACTTCCTATTCAAGGGAACATGGCACACAGCAATAGCAGCAACTTGGACTTTAGGGGTGGAGGGAGACAGCCTTCGCTCCAGCCCTTGCTGCATAAAGGAAAGCATGACCACAATCAGGCATCTCCGGGGTTTTCTAGACAGAACGAGCCCCAGATCGTGGCAGCAGTCATTCATGAATTAAAGTGCACCTATTATGGATTTTTGACCTTTCATGCAGTGGATGCATGACATGACAGTCTGCAAAGTTGTATAGCTGAAAGTGCATCATAAATAAAGTTATTGTCTCTCAAAGAAAGAGCCACACTCTGAAACGTTAAACGTGTCTTTCGGATCCCATTTTCTTGAAGTTCACACATCACAAGTTACCACATTTGCATAATGCCTGCTTACATTGTGTGTGGACATCCAGCGAAAACTTGAACCTCCCTCAAACGCTGTAGCATGTTGGCGTGGATAACATCATGTTAAGACAATGCTGTGCTCTGCGTTGTGAAAGTAAATTCTGTTTATTTTCGCTTCCAAAGAATCAAGCTCTGAAGACCAGCTTGAAAAAGCTTGCTCCTCAAATCACAATTTGTAAGTATGATTAATAATTTTGCTGTAATGTTCTGTCCAGCGCCCAAAATATGTAGTTTTAAGTGTTGTGTTGTGTTATACAGTCAGTGCAGCTATAAGTCTCTGAATAACTTGCATTATATTTCTGCTAATCAGCTGAGGGCCTGCTATTGTCTAGAAATGTTTGATTAAAATTGAACATGTCGTAATTATTACTTGGATTCATGATAAAGGATGGAGCAATACGTTGATTTACAAACTGCAGTGATTTATTAGTAGTCCATATGTGTTCGGTTAACGCATGTACCATTATTGTTTGGGTCTTTACTATGTTTAGTTTCTGAAATATGCTGTATGCAGTAGACCAATGACAACAGACTGGGTCATCTGACCAATCAGAGCAGAGTAGCCTCATGAAAATGAGGGTTTTGGAAAGATTAATTGTTTGAGAGTCATTAAGAAATAAGGTAGATTTAAATCCATTTTATGAGAAAATGAAAGTGTTTTTGACCTTGCTTGCATGCTAACTGACTCTGCAGTTGCTGTTTTATGAATTTTTTTACAAATTGGACTTAACAACTCATGTTGACATTGTGTTTGCTGTGTTATGAAGCATTAGCACTGGCAAAAGTGAACATATATGATGAATTGTCAAATTTTTGTCACATTCTTATTGCTTGAAGCAAAAAAAAAAGGCCATAAATGTTAGTATTGTGACTTTTCAATTGGACTTTAAAATAAAACCATTATATTATAATTCACCTTAAACACAATTTTTCAATTTATGTGTAATATAATAATACAAATAATAATATCACTTTTTTAATATTTCAAGTTTTTCAAATAAGAAATATTTATTTGAAAGTCATACTGATAATATATATTCACAATATTCTTGGTCAAACCTGGAGCTATTTTTTATTTTATTTATTTTTTCAGTTGGATTTTAAATGGCAATTGCAATTTTGATCAGAGAAATCTCATCTTTCATCCCCGAGTATGTTTTTGCACACTGAAACCTCATGGAGATAATTGTTTTGAAGTGGATGTTTTTGTTAAGTGTTTTGGTGTAGTTTGGACTGCATAAATGTAGTAATTCTATGCATAAATGATATAATTACATGTCCTCACATATTTCAGTTGAGTCCGTTTCAGCTGCAGAAAGTCTATGATGTCTCATGCCCTCTCTTGTACACGGTAATGAAATCTAAATGGCTTCGACTCTTGATATTGGTCTGTGTAGGATAGCGCAACAGTTGCAGTGTGTCTGCTGTCTGTAGTGCTCTCTGCGTGTGGGTGTAAGTACGTTTCTAACATGTGAGTCCTCAAGCTTGTGCCTTTGCACAGACCGCGAGGGAGGCTTTTCTGGAGGAGGACGGCGTGCACGGCTGCTGTGCAAGCTCAGGCGTGCCTGTGGGTAGTGGGTGACTTTGAAAGGGTTTCCTGCACACCCCTGAGGCCCCTTTGCTTTTATAAAAAACTCGTCCTGCCACTACTTACGTAAGTAAAACGAGTGATACTTTTTCCATTGAAATGCAACTTGTAGAACACAAGAAATGAGCTGCGGGAGGCGAAGCACAGCAGCTGTTCACAGGTGAGGTGCGACTTGTGCTGCTAGTTTCCGGCCTGTTTTATGGCATGTCTTGAACTTTGCCTGCCATTTGTTCTGCAGGCTGAGTGTTTAAAGATAAATCTGTTTCATTTAGTGAACAAAAACAATCTTGAGCCACTCCTGCGGAGAGGGAACCAAATATTTCCACTTTTCCAGTTGCTGTTTACAGTATGTCATGCTTGGTATGTACTAGTTGGATAAACACACGTTACACTGCACCCAAGAGACAAAAATCATCTGCTTTTGTGAGGTGAGTGATTCACTCTTACATCAGCAGGTGGAATGCAAAGCAGTCTGTTTGAAGGTTGTGTGCACTGAGAAGCACACGTAGGTGGAGCAGGCCAGCAGGGGAAGACCCGCGACTGCTGCCTGGGTTTCCTCCCCCTCATCCGTCTCTCGCCTCCACCCTTCCTCATTCTCGTCCAGTCAGTCACCCTTGGCAACGGTCTGAGGCAGCACAGCTGATGGGGAAAACTCTTTCCAGAGCCACCAGGATTGGCAATCCTTTTACTGACCAGATGAACTTTGTGCTTCCTTGGAAAAGCTGAAATTATTTGATTTGCCTTAATCTAATAAACAGCAGCTCATCAGCAGTAAAACAAAAGATTTTGATCAGAGACAGAAGGGCAACCCATAATGGATGTTTTTTTTTTATTTTTGTGGTCACAAACCACTACTGATGTCATTTTGTGTGTGTGTGTGTGTGTGTGTGTGTGTGTGTGTGTGTCTTATTACAAAAACGCAGAACATATTTTTCTATTTCCTTTCTAATATTTCTATTATAACAATAGAACAGAAACAAAACAACAATAGTAAGAATGAGAATATTTATTATTATTATTATTATTATCATCATTATTATCGTTTATGCCATTATATATGAGCCAAATTTAATTTTATCAATCTGAATGCTTGCAAATTGATCTTTCAAGTTTCTCACATGAAAACAACCTCTAATCACAATTGGAATCTCTTTAGTATCACTATAATATTTGATCATTTTTTGCTACAATTTTTAAAACTTTTTATACATTTTTTTGATTTCCTGAATTTTGATACAATATCTAAATCATTAAATTACAACAATAAAAATTTATTATAAATACTGTAATAATAATATTTATCTTATTTATTTATTTTTTGCCATTAGGTAAAAGTCTAATATTTTTACAGTCAAACATGTGCAATTTTCTTTTTCAAGTTCTCAGTATCTCTACAATAAAATATTTTATTTTTATGTGTTACCAAAATATGTATTATCAGATATATATATATAACTGATAGTATATGTGTATATATAAGCCACAGTGTTTGTGCATTTATATTATGTATTTAGACTACTGTTCTTCATACAAATACCCAGAAACCATATAGTAAAATCTTACTACATTTTTTACCATGGTATTGAGGCGCTATAAATATGTGGTTTTAACTGTGGGTTATCATGATCTAAATTTATGCTACTATGGAAGGCCAGTAGTTTTTAATTAAACAATCAGAATAATTAAATTTTACCATATCAATTTGAGGTTGTTAAAGTAATGCTAACTCAAGTTACTACTACTGTCAGTCCAAGCTACTGTCAAATATGCATTTCTAAGAAATAAAAGTAATATTAATATTGTAGCCTGCACTGCAAACTGTGTTGAAAATAAGTGTCATCAAAGTCAGACAACACAAACCTGTTTCATGATCTGAAGCAATATCACTCATTGGAGCATGCAGAGGCTAAGAAATTAATTTTTCTGTTAAAAGATATTTTTTTTAAGAAACAATGACTGGAAAATAGAATGGAGTGTTTGTCATGTTCTGAGAGTAGTTTAAAACCACCATTAATTCTATGGTTTTCTTCAACATTCACTTAGGAGCAAAAATCTGCCTTTAAAGATA